>NC_040044.1:38596370-38752814 GCF_003713205.1 Coffea eugenioides
GAAATCGTGTTGATGAATGTAAAGAATTACAGATTATATTCAACAGATCACCAAAATATTCCTACTTCTAATTAATTGGCAGAGTGTTGTGCCGATGACTCATTGAATCAATACGGTCGTAAAGTTGTAATGTTGTTTTCACAATTTAATTTTTGCAAATTCGAGTTGCAATACAAAGATAATCCTTTGAGAAATATAAAATTATTGTACATGTTTAAGGTATCTAAAGAAAACAGCCATCAAATTCCGTCACGTCACATTCTTTAACTATAGGCTAACTTGGTCTAGAAACCAAGTCAGCTGATTAAGACTACAAAGAGGAGCTCATTGCATTAATTTCCGTATGCAACGAATAATGAGAAACCAAAACAATACGTCAAGTACAAAATGACATCTGTTTCTAAGTCTTCCTTTCTCCTAAACCACAAATAGCGACTTCTATTCCTTAAGTCTCCCGTGACTACGTACTGCTCCTTATTAGTGCCAATGGCTGAAAAGGATGGCATGCTACCCCTTGAAAGTTTTGTAACTTTGGCAAATCAGCTAATTCGCCCACGGAGCGTTTAATGATGTGTTTTTCCAGCGGCAGCTGGCTAATTATCCAAGGACCAGTCACGAATTTGATATTTCTTAAAAATTGCATCGTTGCAGCACTATAAGTCCTACTCAGTCAATACGGAAATCAGTATCAATTGCAGCTCCACTTTAGCGTATCTTGGCTTTGTGCTACAACCAAAATACAAAACGAGCTGCACAGTTCTTTGCCCCATCTAAGGCTCAGGCAGATTACTTACAGTTAACTAACAAATGAAATTAGAAAGCAGAAGCTTTGATCAATCTTTTTTCAAGATAGCTTTGATGGCTATTTCCACTTTCATTTGGATGTTCAGTTGTTGGAATATGCAACTTCACTGTCAATTTTTTAGTGCTAAACTAAATGAATTAGTGGTTGAATAAATCTAGTTGTTAGGAATAGTTTCACATTTAGTATCTTTTGACAAGTTAAACTATTTTGAATTACAATTCTAGATTTGTTAGCAAAAGATTATGTTAGTTTATTTCTTAAATGAGCTCTTTGGAGCCAAATTCTTTACAAAAATTGACCTTCGAACTGGTTATCACCAGATTAGAATTAAACCTGAAGACATTCCTAAAACGGCTTTTCGTACTCACCAAGGGCATTTTTAGTTTTGGTAATGCCCTTTAGGCTTACCAGTGCCCCAGCACCTTTCAAGGTCTCGTGAACTCCATTTTTGCCCCTTACCTCAGAAAATTCATATTAGTCCTTTTTGATGACATACTCATATATAATCCTGATCTCTAATCCTACCTCGAACACCTCAAAACAGTCCTGGAAATCAGTAGTTGCATTTGAAAAACTGAAGTTGGCCATGTGTTCTACTCCACTGTTGGCTCTATCTGACTTTTCTAAACCTTTTGTGTTAGGAACAGATGCCACACTAGAGCAATACGGGCAGTTCTCATGCAAAAGGGAGGCCAATTTCCTTCCTGAGTTAGGTGTTGGGGCCAAAGAACCAGGGGCTTTCTATATATAAAAAGGAGCTATTGTCTTTAATCACTGCAGTGACAAAATGGAAACATTGTTTTCTGGGGTTTCATTTTATTATTAAAACAGACCATGAAAGTTTGAAATACCTCTTGGAGAAGAAGATTTCCACCCCTTTGCAGCAAAAATGGCTCACCAAGCTATAGGGAATAGGTTATGAAACACAATTCAAGAGGGGGAAAGAAAACTTGGTAGCTGATGCCCTCTCTAGGAGAATTTCAAAGGAAGATCCTCTGGATAAGGGGAAGGGAAATGCTGCTTCCATATTGGCTTTGTCAGCAATTAAACCAGTATGGCTATCTGAAGTTCTGATTCATATACAAGGGATAGCAAGGCCACTTCCTTGTTGATGGCTCTAGCTCTGAAAGCAATGGAGATGCCTGAGTATTCTTATAAGGATGGTATTATCAAATTGGAGAAGGCAGCGGATTGAGGCAAAAATTGCTGGAGTAGCCATTTCACCTGGCTACCCTCCACCTCAGTTAGCCATTTCACCTGTTGAAAATGGCCAACGAATTTAGTCAAGGTAGAATTGGTCATAATTTAAGATAATTTAATCTTCCAAATACATGTGTAGATTGATAAAACTTATTCAAACACGATTAAAAAAGTGCCTTCCTATAATAGGGCGTATGGTATGAAATAAAATTATGGAGAAACTCACAAATATGTCATCAAAATTTTATTGGTTGTCATGGTTTATGGTGTTCTAAAAGTGTAAGATTTCTTGAATTCACATTTTCACCATGAATCCCATTTAATTAAGAGAAAGAAATCATTGTGATGTTCTTTTTGGTGGTGAAATCGTGTTGATGAATGTAAAGAATTACAGATTATATTCAACAGATCACCAAAATATTCCTACTTCTAATTAATTGGCAGAGTGTTGTGCCGATGACTCATTGAATCAATACGGTCGTAAAGTTGTAATGTTGTTTTCACAATTTAATTTTTGCAAATTCGAGTTGCAATACAAAGATAATCCTTTGAGAAATATAAAATTATTGTACATGTTTAAGGTATCTAAAGAAAACAGCCATCAAATTCCGTCACGTCACATTCTTTAACTATAGGCTAACTTGGTCTAGAAACCAAGTCAGCTGATTAAGACTACAAAGAGGAGCTCATTGCATTAATTTCCGTATGCAACGAATAATGAGAAACCAAAACAATACGTCAAGTACAAAATGACATCTGTTTCTAAGTCTTCCTTTCTCCTAAACCACAAATAGCGACTTCTATTCCTTAAGTCTCCCGTGACTACGTACTGCTCCTTATTAGTGCCAATGGCTGAAAAGGATGGCATGCTACCCCTTGAAAGTTTTGTAACTTTGGCAAATCAGCTAATTCGCCCACGGAGCGTTTAATGATGTGTTTTTCCAGCGGCAGCTGGCTAATTATCCAAGGACCAGTCACGAATTTGATATTTCTTAAAAATTGCATCGTTGCAGCACTATAAGTCCTACTCAGTCAATACGGAAATCAGTATCAATTGCAGCTCCACTTTAGCGTATCTTGGCTTTGTGCTACAACCAAAATACAAAACGAGCTGCACAGTTCTTTGCCCCATCTAAGGCTCAGGCAGATTACTTACAGTTAACTAACAAATGAAATTAGAAAGCAGAAGCTTTGATCAATCTTTTTTCAAGATAGCTTTGATGGCTATTTCCACTTTCATTTGGATGTTCAGTTGTTGGAATATGCAACTTCACTGTCAATTTTTTAGTGCTAAACTAAATGAATTAGTGGTTGAATAAATCTAGTTGTTAGGAATAGTTTCACATTTAGTATCTTTTGACAAGTTAAACTATTTTGAATTACAATTCTAGATTTGTTAGCAAAAGATTATGTTAGTTTATTTCTTAAATGAGCTCTTTGGAGCCAAATTCTTTACAAAAATTGACCTTCGAACTGGTTATCACCAGATTAGAATTAAACCTGAAGACATTCCTAAAACGGCTTTTCGTACTCACCAAGGGCATTTTTAGTTTTGGTAATGCCCTTTAGGCTTACCAGTGCCCCAGCACCTTTCAAGGTCTCGTGAACTCCATTTTTGCCCCTTACCTCAGAAAATTCATATTAGTCCTTTTTGATGACATACTCATATATAATCCTGATCTCTAATCCTACCTCGAACACCTCAAAACAGTCCTGGAAATCAGTAGTTGCATTTGAAAAACTGAAGTTGGCCATGTGTTCTACTCCACTGTTGGCTCTATCTGACTTTTCTAAACCTTTTGTGTTAGGAACAGATGCCACACTAGAGCAATACGGGCAGTTCTCATGCAAAAGGGAGGCCAATTTCCTTCCTGAGTTAGGTGTTGGGGCCAAAGAACCAGGGGCTTTCTATATATAAAAAGGAGCTATTGTCTTTAATCACTGCAGTGACAAAATGGAAACATTGTTTTCTGGGGTTTCATTTTATTATTAAAACAGACCATGAAAGTTTGAAATACCTCTTGGAGAAGAAGATTTCCACCCCTTTGCAGCAAAAATGGCTCACCAAGCTATAGGGAATAGGTTATGAAACACAATTCAAGAGGGGGAAAGAAAACTTGGTAGCTGATTGCCCTCTTCTAGGAAGAATTTTCAAAGGACCAGTGCCCCGGCACCTTTCATGGTATCATGAACTCCATTTTTGCCCCTTACCTCAGAAAATTCATATTAGTCCTTTTTGATGACATACTCATATATAATCCTGATCTCTAATCCTACCTCGAACACCTCAAAACAGTCCTGGAAATCAGTAGTTGCATTTGAAAAACTGAAGTTGGCCATGTGTTCTACTCCACTGTTGGCTCTATCTGACTTTTCTAAACCTTTTGTATTTGGAACAGATGCCACACTAGAGCAATACGGGCAGTTCTCATGCAAAAGGGAGGCCAATTTCCTTCCTGAGTTAGGTGTTGGGGCCAAAGAACCAGGGGCTTTCTATATATAAAAAGGAGCTATTGTCTTTAATCACTGCAGTGACAAAATGGAAACATTGTTTTCTGGGGTTTTATTTTATTATTAAAACAGACCATGAAAGTTTGAAATACCTCTTGGAGAAGAAGATTTCCACCCCTTTGCAGCAAAAATGGCGTATGGTATGAAATAAAATTATGGAGAAACTCACAAATATGTCTTCAAAATTTTATTGGTTGTCATGGTTTTTGGTGTTCTAAAAGTGTAAGATTTCTTGAATTCACATTTTCACCATGAATCCCATTTAATTAAGAGAAAGAAATCATTGTGATATTCTTTTTGGTGGTGAAATCGTGTTGATGAATGTAAAGAATTACATATTATGTTCAACAGATCACCAAAATATTCCTACTTCTAATTAATTGGCAGAGTGTTATGTCGATGACTCATTGAATCAATACGGTCCTAAAGTTGTAATATTGTTTTCACAATTTAATTTTTGCAAATTCGAGTTGCAATAGAAAGATAATGCTTTGAGAAATATAAAATTCTTGTACATGTTTATGGTATATAAAGAAAACTGCCATCAAATTCCGTCACGTCACATTCTTTAACTATAGGCTAACTTGGTCTAGAAACCAAGTCAGCTGATTAAGACAACAAAGAGGAGCTCATTGCATTAAATTCCGTATGCAACGAATAATGAGAAACCAAAACAATACGTCAAGCACAAAATGACATCTGTTTCTAAGTCTTCCTTTCTCCTAAACCACAAATAGCGACTTCTATTCCTTAAGTCTCCCGTGACCACGTACTGCTCCTTATTAGTGCCAATGGCTGAAAAGGATGGCATGCCTACCCCTTGAAGTTTTTTGTAACTTTGGCAAACTCAGGGCTAATTCGCCCACGGAGCGTTTAATGATGTGTTTTTCCAACGGCAGCTGGCTAATTATCCAAGGACCAGTCACGAATTTGATATTTCTTAAAAATTGCATCGTTGCTGCACTATAAGTCAGACTCACTCAATACGGAAATCAGTATCAATTGCAGCTCCATTTTAGCGTATCTTAGCTTTGTGCTACAACCAAAATACAAAACGAGCTGCACAGTTCTTTGCCCCATCTAAGGCTCAGACAGATTACCTACAGTTAACTAACAAATGAAATTAGAAAGCAGAAGCTTTGATCAATCTTTTTTCAAGATAGCTTTGATGGCTATTTCCACTTTCATTTGGATGTTCAGTTGTTGGAATATGCAACTTCACTGTCCATTTTTTAGTACTAAACTAAATGAATTAGTTGTTGAATAAATCTAGTAGTTAGGAATAGTTTCACATTTAGTATCTTTTGACATGTTAAACTATTTTGAATTACAATTCTAGATTTGTTGGCAAAAGATTATGTTAGTTTATTTCTTAAATGAGCTCTTTGGAGCCAAATTCTTTACAAAAATTGACCTTCGAACTGGTTATCACCAGATTAGAATTAAACCTGAAGACATTCCTAAAACGGCATTTCGTACTCACCAAGGGCATTTTTAGCTTTGGTAATGCCCTTTAGGCTTACCAATGCCCCAGCACCTTTCAAGGACTCATGAACTCCATTTTTGCCCCTTACCTCAGAAAATTCATATTAGTCCTTTTTGATGACATACTCATATATAATCCTGATCTCTAATCCTACCTCGAACACCTCAAAACAGTCCTGGAAATCAGTAGTTGCATTTGAAAAACTGAAGTTGGCCATGTGTTCTACTCCGCTGTTGGCTCTATCTGACTTTTCTAAACCTTTTGTGTTTGGAACAGATGCCACACTAGAGCAATACGGGCAGTTCTCATGCAAAAGGGAGGCCAATTTCCTTCCTGAGTTAGGTGTTGGGGCCAAAGAACCAGGGACTTTCTATATATAAAAAGGAGCTATTGTCTTTAATCACTGCAGTGACAAAATGAAAACATTGTTTTCTGGGGTTTTATTTTATTATTAAAACAGACCATGAAAGTTTGAAATACCTCTTGGAGAAGAAGATTTCCACCCCTTTGCAGCAAAAATGGCGTATGGTATGAAATAAAATTATGGAGAAACTCACAAATATGTCTTCAAAATTTTATTGGTTGTCATGGTTTTTGGTGTTCTAAAAGTGTAAGATTTCTTGAATTCACATTTTCACCATGAATCCCATTTAATTAAGAGAAAGAAATCATTGTGATATTCTTTTTGGGGGTGAAATCGTGTTGATGAATGTAAAGAATTACATATTATGTTCAACAGATCACCAAAATATTCCTACTTCTAATTAATTGGCAGAGTGTTATGTCGATGACTCATTGAATCAATACGGTCCTAAAGTTGTAATATTGTTTTCACAATTTAATTTTTGCAAATTCGAGTTGCAATAGAAAGATAATGCTTTGAGAAATATAAAATTCTTGTACATGTTTATGGTATATAAAGAAAACACCATCAAATTCCGTCACGTCACATTCTTTAACTATAGGCTAACTTGGTCTAGAAACCAAGTCAGCTGATTAAGACTACAAAGAGGAGCTCATTGCATTAAATTCCGTATGCAACGAATAATGAGAAACCAAAACAATACGTCAAGCACAAAATGACATCTGTTTCTAAGTCTTCCTTTCTCCTAAACCACAAATAGCGACTTCTATTCCTTAAGTCTCCCGTGACCACGTACTGCTCGTTATTAGTGCCAATGGCTGAAAAGGATGGCATGCTACCCCTTGAAAGTTTTGTAACTTTGGCAAATCAGCTAATTCGCCCACGGAGCGTTTAATGATGTGTTTTTTCAACGGCAGCTGGCTAATTATCCAAGGACCAGTCACGAATTTGATATTTCTTAAAAATTGCATCGTTGCTGCACTATAAGTCCGACTCACTCAATACGGAAATCAGTATCAATTGCAGCTCCATTTTAGCGTATCTTGGCTTTGTGCTACAACCAAAATACAAAACGAGCTGCACAGTTCTTTGCCCCATCTAGGGCTCAGACAGATTACCTACAGTTAACTAACAAATGAAATTAGAAAGCAGAAGCTTTGATCAATCTTTTTTCAAGATAGCTATGATGGCTATTTCCACTTTCATTTGGATGTTCAGTTGTTGGAATATGCAACTTCACTGTCCATTTTTTAGTACTAAACTAAATGAATTAGTTGTTGAATAAATCTAGTAGTTAGGAATAGTTTCACATTTAGTATCTTTTGACATGTTAAACTATTTTGAATTACAATTCTAGATTTGTTGGCAAAAGATTATGTTAGTTTATTTCTTAAATGAGCTCTTTGGAGCCAAATTCTTTACAAAAATTGACCTTCGAACTGGTTATCACCAGATTAGAATTAAACCTGAAGACATTCCTAAAACGGCATTTCGTACTCACCAAGGGCATTTTTAGCTTTGGTAATGCCCTTTAGGCTTACCAATGCCCCAGCACCTTTCAAGGTCTCATGAACTCCATTTTTGCCCTTACCTCAGAAAATTCATATTAGTCCTTTTTGATGACATACTCATGTATAATCCTGATCTCTAATCCTACCTCGAACACCTCAAAACAGTCCTGGAAATCAGTAGTTGCATTTGAAAAACTGAAGTTGGCCATTTGTTCTACTCCACTGTTGGCTCTATCTGACTTTTCTAAACCTTTTGTGTTTGGAACAGATGCCACACTAGAGCAATACGGGCAGTTCTCATGCAAAAGGGAGGCCAATTTCCTTCCTGAGTTAGGTGTTGGGGCCAAAGAACCAGGGGCTTTCTATATATAAAAAGGAGCTATTGTCTTTAATCACTGCAGTGACAAAATGGAAACATTGTTTTCTGGGGTTTTATTTTATTATTAAAACAGACCATGAAAGTTTGAAATACCTCTTGGAGAAGAAGATTTCCACCCCTTTGCAGCAAAAATGGCGTATGGTATGAAATAAAATTATGGAGAAACTCACAAATATGTCTTCAAAATTTTATTGGTTGTCATGGTTTTTGGTGTTCTAAAAGTGTAAGATTTCTTGAATTCACATTTTCACCATGAATCCCATTTAATTAAGAGAAAGAAATCATTGTGATATTCTTTTTGGTGGTGAAATCGTGTTGATGAATGTAAAGAATTACATATTATGTTCAACAGATCACCAAAATATTCCTACTTCTAATTAATTGGCAGAGTGTTATGTCGATGACTCATTGAATCAATACGGTCCTAAAGTTGTAATATTGTTTTCACAATTTAATTTTTGCAAATTCGAGTTGCAATAGAAAGATAATGCTTTGAGAAATATAAAATTCTTGTACATGTTTATGGTATATAAAGAAAACTGCCATCAAATTCCGTCACGTCACATTCTTTAACTATAGGCTAACTTGGTCTAGAAACCAAGTCAGCTGATTAAGACTACAAAGAGGAGCTCATTGCATTAAATTCCGTATGCAACGAATAATGAGAAACCAAAACAATACGTCAAGCACAAAATGACATCTGTTTCTAAGTCTTCCTTTCTCCTAAACCACAAATAGCGACTTCTATTCCTTAAGTCTCCCGTGACCACGTACTGCTCCTTATTAGTGCCAATGGCTGAAAAGGATGGCATGCTACCCCTTGAAAGTTTTGTAACTTTGGCAAATCAGCTAATTCGCCCACGGAGCGTTTAATGATGTGTTTTTCCAACGGCAGCTGGCTAATTATCCAAGGACCAGTCACGAATTTGATATTTCTTAAAAATTGCATCGTTGCTGCACTATAAGTCCGACTCACTCAATACGGAAATCAGTATCAATTGCAGCTCCATTTTAGCGTATCTTGGCTTTGTGCTACAACCAAAATACAAAACGAGCTGCACAGTTCTTTGCCCCATCTAAGGGCTCAGACAGATTACCTACAGTTAACTAACAAATGAAATTAGAAAGCAGAAGCTTTGATCAATCTTTTTTCAAGATAGCTATGATGGCTATTTCCACTTTCATTTGGATGTTCAGTTGTTGGAATATGCAACTTCACTGTCCATTTTTTAGTACTAAACTAAATGAATTAGTTGTTGAATAAATCTAGTAGTTAGGAATAGTTTCACATTTAGTATCTTTTGACATGTTAAACTATTTTGAATTACAATTCTAGATTTGTTGGCAAAAGATTATGTTAGTTTATTTCTTAAATGAGCTCTTTGGAGCCAAATTCTTTACAAAAATTGACCTTCGAACTGGTTATCACCAGATTAGAATTAAACCTGAAGACATTCCTAAAACGGCATTTCGTACTCACCAAGGGCATTTTTAGCTTTGGTAATGCCCTTTAGGCTTACCAGTGCCCCGGCACCTTTCAAGGTATCATGAACTCCATTTTTGCCCCTTACCTCAGAAAATTCATATTAGTCCTTTTTGATGACATACTCATATATAATCCTGATCTCTAATCCTACCTCGAACACCTCAAAACAGTCCTGGAAATCAGTAGTTGCATTTGAAAAACTGAAGTTGGCCATGTGTTCTACTCCACTGTTGGCTCTATCTGACTTTTCTAAACCTTTTGTGTTTGGAACAGATGCCACACTAGAGCAATACGGGCAGTTCTCATGCAAAAGGGAGGCCAATTTCCTTCCTGAGTTAGGTGTTGGGGCCAAAGAACCAGGGGCTTTCTATATATAAAAAGGAGCTATTGTCTTTAATCACTGCAGTGACAAAATGGAAACATTGTTTTCTGGGGTTTTATTTTATTATTAAAACAGACCATGAAAGTTTGAAATACCTCTTGGAGAAGAAGATTTCCACCCCTTTGCAGCAAAAATGGCGTATGGTATGAAATAAAATTATGGAGAAACTCACAAATATGTCTTCAAAATTTTATTGGTTGTCATGGTTTTTGGTGTTCTAAAAGTGTAAGATTTCTTGAATTCACATTTTCACCATGAATCCCATTTAATTAAGAGAAAGAAATCATTGTGATATTCTTTTTGGTGGTGAAATCGTGTTGATGAATGTAAAGAATTACATATTATGTTCAACAGATCACCAAAATATTCCTACTTCTAATTAATTGGCAGAGTGTTATGTCGATGACTCATTGAATCAATACGGTCCTAAAGTTGTAATATTGTTTTCACAATTTAATTTTTGCAAATTCGAGTTGCAATAGAAAGATAATGCTTTGAGAAATATAAAATTCTTGTACATGTTTATGGTATATAAAGAAAACTGCCATCAAATTCCGTCACGTCACATTCTTTAACTATAGGCTAACTTGGTCTAGAAACCAAGTCAGCTGATTAAGACTACAAAGAGGAGCTCATTGCATTAAATTCCGTATGCAACGAATAATGAGAAACCAAAACAATACGTCAAGCACAAAATGACATCTGTTTCTAAGTCTTCCTTTCTCCTAAACCACAAATAGCGACTTCTATTCCTTAAGTCTCCCGTGACCACGTACTGCTCCTTATTAGTGCCAATGGCTGAAAAGGATGGCATGCTACCCCTTGAAAGTTTTGTAACTTTGGCAAATCAGCTAATTCGCCCACGGAGCGTTTAATGATGTGTTTTTCCAACGGCAGCTGGCTAATTATCCAAGGACCAGTCACGAATTTGATATTTCTTAAAAATTGCATCGTTGCTGCACTATAAGTCCGACTCACTCAATACGGAAATCAGTATCAATTGCAGCTCCATTTTAGCGTATCTTGGCTTTGTGCTACAACCAAAATACAAAACGAGCTGCACAGTTCTTTGCCCCATCTAGGGCTCAGACAGATTACCTACAGTTAACTAACAAATGAAATTAGAAAGCAGAAGCTTTGATCAATCTTTTTTCAAGATAGCTTTGATGGCTATTTCCACTTTCATTTGGATGTTCAGTTGTTGGAATATGCAACTTCACTGTCCATTTTTTAGTACTAAACTAAATGAATTAGTTGTTGAATAAATCTAGTAGTTAGGAATAGTTTCACATTTAGTATCTTTTGACATGTTAAACTATTTTGAATTACAATTCTAGATTTGTTGGCAAAAGATTATGTTAGTTTATTTCTTAAATGAGCTCTTTGGAGCCAAATTCTTTACAAAAATTGACCTTCGAACTGGTTATCACCAGATTAGAATTAAACCTGAAGACATTCCTAAAACGGCATTTCGTACTCACCAAGGGCATTTTTAGCTTTGGTAATGCCCTTTAGGCTTACCAATGCCCCAGCACCTTTCAAGGTCTCATGAACTCCATTTTTGCCCCTTACCTCAGAAAATTCATATTAGTCCTTTTTGATGACATACTCATGTATAATCCTGATCTCTAATCCTACCTCGAACACCTCAAAACAGTCCTGGAAATCAGTAGTTGCATTTGAAAAACTGAAGTTGGCCATTTGTTCTACTCCACTGTTGGCTCTATCTGACTTTTCTAAACCTTTTGTGTTTGGAACAGATGCCACACTAGAGCAATACGGGCAGTTCTCATGCAAAAGGGAGGCCAATTTCCTTCCTGAGTTAGGTGTTGGGGCCAAAGAACCAGGGGCTTTCTATATATAAAAAGGAGCTATTGTCTTTAATCACTGCAGTGACAAAATGGAAACATTGTTTTCTGGGGTTTTATTTTATTATTAAAACAGACCATGAAAGTTTGAAATACCTCTTGGAGAAGAAGATTTCCACCCCTTTGCAGCAAAAATGGCGTATGGTATGAAATAAAATTATGGAGAAACTCACAAATATGTCTTCAAAATTTTATTGGTTGTCATGGTTTTTGGTGTTCTAAAAGTGTAAGATTTCTTGAATTCACATTTTCACCATGAATCCCATTTAATTAAGAGAAAGAAATCATTGTGATATTCTTTTTGGTGGTGAAATCGTGTTGATGAATGTAAAGAATTACATATTATGTTCAACAGATCACCAAAATATTCCTACTTCTAATTAATTGGCAGAGTGTTATGTCGATGACTCATTGAATCAATACGGTCCTAAAGTTGTAATATTGTTTTCACAATTTAATTTTTGCAAATTCGAGTTGCAATAGAAAGATAATGCTTTGAGAAATATAAAATTCTTGTACATGTTTATGGTATATAAAGAAAACACCATCAAATTCCGTCACGTCACATTCTTTAACTATAGGCTAACTTGGTCTAGAAACCAAGTCAGCTGATTAAGACTACAAAGAGGAGCTCATTGCATTAAATTCCGTATGCAACGAATAATGAGAAACCAAAACAATACGTCAAGCACAAAATGACATCTGTTTCTAAGTCTTCCTTTCTCCTAAACCACAAATAGCGACTTCTATTCCTTAAGTCTCCCGTGACCACGTACTGCTCGTTATTAGTGCCAATGGCTGAAAAGGATGGCATGCTACCCCTTGAAAGTTTTGTAACTTTGGCAAATCAGCTAATTCGCCCACGGAGCGTTTAATGATGTGTTTTTTCAACGGCAGCTGGCTAATTATCCAAGGACCAGTCACGAATTTGATATTTCTTAAAAATTGCATCGTTGCTGCACTATAAGTCCGACTCACTCAATACGGAAATCAGTATCAATTGCAGCTCCATTTTAGCGTATCTTGGCTTTGTGCTACAACCAAAATACAAAACGAGCTGCACAGTTCTTTGCCCCATCTAAGGCTCAGACAGATTACCTACAGTTAACTAACAAATGAAATTAGAAAGCAGAAGCTTTGATCAATCTTTTTTCAAGATAGCTTTGATGGCTATTTCCACTTTCATTTGGATGTTCAGTTGTTGGAATATGCAACTTCACTGTCCATTTTTTAGTACTAAACTAAATGAATTAGTTGTTGAATAAATCTAGTAGTTAGGAATAGTTTCACATTTAGTATCTTTTGACATGTTAAACTATTTTGAATTACAATTCTAGATTTGTTGGCAAAAGATTATGTTAGTTTATTTCTTAAATGAGCTCTTTGGAGCCAAATTCTTTACAAAAATTGACCTTCGAACTGGTTATCACCAGATTAGAATTAAACCTGAAGACATTCCTAAAACGGCATTTCGTACTCACCAAGGGCATTTTTAGCTTTGGTAATGCCCTTTAGGCTTACCAATGCCCCAGCACCTTTCAAGGTCTCATGAACTCCATTTTTGCCCCTTACCTCAGAAAATTCATATTAGTCCTTTTTGATGACATACTCATATATAATCCTGATCTCTAATCCTACCTCGAACACCTCAAAACAGTCCTGGAAATCAGTAGTTGCATTTGAAAAACTGAAGTTGGCCATGTGTTCTACTCCACTGTTGGCTCTATCTGACTTTTCTAAACCTTTTGTGTTTGGAACAGATGCCACACTAGAGCAATACGGGCAGTTCTCATGCAAAAGGGAGGCCAATTTCCTTCCTGAGTTAGGTGTTGGGGCCAAAGAACCAGGGGCTTTCTATATATAAAAAGGAGCTATTGTCTTTAATCACTGCAGTGACAAAATGGAAACATTGTTTTCTGGGGTTTTATTTTATTATTAAAACAGACCATGAAAGTTTGAAATACCTCTTGGAGAAGAAGATTTCCACCCCTTTGCAGCAAAAATGGCGTATGGTATGAAATAAAATTATGGAGAAACTCACAAATATGTCTTCAAAATTTTATTGGTTGTCATGGTTTTTGGTGAGAAAGAAATCATTGTGATATTCTTTTTGGTGGTGAAATCGTGTTGATGAATGTAAAGAATTACATACTATGTTCAACAGATCACCAAAATATTCCTACTTCTAATTAATTGGCAGAGTGTTATGTCGATGACTCATTGAATCAATACGGTCCTAAAGTTGTAATATTGTTTTCACAATTTAATTTTTACAAATTCGAGTTGCAATAGAAAGATAATGCTTTGAGAAATATAAAATTCTTGTACATGTTTATGGTATATAAAGAAAACACCATCAAATTCCGTCACGTCACATTCTTTAACTATAGGCTAACTTGGTCTAGAAACCAAGTCAGCTGATTAAGACTACAAAGAGGAGCTCATTGCATTAAATTCCGTATGCAACGAATAATGAGAAACCAAAACAATACGTCAAGCACAAAATGACATCTGTTTCTAAGTCTTCCTTTCTCCTAAACCACAAATAGCGACTTCTATTCCTTAAGTCTCCCGTGACCACGTACTGCTCCTTATTAGTGCCAATGGCTGAAAAGGATGGCATGCTACCCCTTGAAAGTTTTGTAACTTTGGCAAATCAGCTAATTCGCCCACGGAGCGTTTAATGATGTGTTTTTCCAACGGCAGCTGACTAATTATCCAAGGACCAGTCACAAATTTGATATTTCTTAAAAATTGCATCGTTGCTGCACTATAAGTCCGACTCACTCAATACGGAAATCAGTATCAATTGCAGCTCCATTTTAGCGTATCTTGGCTTTGTGCTACAACCAAAATACAAAACGAGCTGCACAGTTCTTTGCCCCATCTAGGGCTCAGACAGATTACCTACAGTTAACTAACAAATGAAATTAGAAAGCAGAAGCTTTGATCAATCTTTTTTCAAGATAGCTTTGATGGCTATTTCCACTTTCATTTGGATGTTCAGTTGTTGGAATATGCAACTTCACTGTCCATTTTTTAGTACTAAACTAAATGAATTAGTTGTTGAATAAATCTAGTAGTTAGGAATAGTTTCACATTTAGTATCTTTTGACATGTTAAACTATTTTGAATTACAATTCTAGATTTGTTGGCAAAAGATTATGTTAGTTTATTTCTTAAATGAGCTCTTTGGAGCCAAATTCTTTACAAAAATTGACCTTCGAACTGGTTATCACCAGATTAGAATTAAACCTGAAGACATTCCTAAAACGGCATTTCGTACTCACCAAGGGCATTTTTAGCTTTGGTAATGCCCTTTAGGCTTACCAATGCCCCAGCACCTTTCAAGGTCTCATGAACTCCATTTTTGCCCTTACCTCAGAAAATTCATATTAGTCCTTTTTGATGACATACTCATGTATAATCCTGATCTCTAATCCTACCTCGAACACCTCAAAACAGTCCTGGAAATCAGTAGTTGCATTTGAAAAACTGAAGTTGGCCATTTGTTCTACTCCACTGTTGGCTCTATCTGACTTTTCTAAACCTTTTGTGTTTGGAACAGATGCCACACTAGAGCAATACGGGCAGTTCTCATGCAAAAGGGAGGCCAATTTCCTTCCTGAGTTAGGTGTTGGGGCCAAAGAACCAGGGGCTTTCTATATATAAAAAGGAGCTATTGTCTTTAATCACTGCAGTGACAAAATGGAAACATTGTTTTCTGGGGTTTTATTTTATTATTAAAACAGACCATGAAAGTTTGAAATACCTCTTGGAGAAGAAGATTTCCACCCCTTTGCAGCAAAAATGGCGTATGGTATGAAATAAAATTATGGAGAAACTCACAAATATGTCTTCAAAATTTTATTGGTTGTCATGGTTTTTGGTGTTCTAAAAGTGTAAGATTTCTTGAATTCACATTTTCACCATGAATCCCATTTAATTAAGAGAAAGAAATCATTGTGATATTCTTTTTGGTGGTGAAATCGTGTTGATGAATGTAAAGAATTACATATTATGTTCAACAGATCACCAAAATATTCCTACTTCTAATTAATTGGCAGAGTGTTATGTCGATGACTCATTGAATCAATACGGTCCTAAAGTTGTAATATTGTTTTCACAATTTAATTTTTGCAAATTCGAGTTGCAATAGAAAGATAATGCTTTGAGAAATATAAAATTCTTGTACATGTTTATGGTATATAAAGAAAACACCATCAAATTCCGTCACGTCACATTCTTTAACTATAGGCTAACTTGGTCTAGAAACCAAGTCAGCTGATTAAGACTACAAAGAGGAGCTCATTGCATTAAATTCCGTATGCAACGAATAATGAGAAACCAAAACAATACGTCAAGCACAAAATGACATCTGTTTCTAAGTCTTCCTTTCTCCTAAACCACAAATAGCGACTTCTATTCCTTAAGTCTCCCGTGACCACGTACTGCTCGTTATTAGTGCCAATGGCTGAAAAGGATGGCATGCTACCCCTTGAAAGTTTTGTAACTTTGGCAAATCAGCTAATTCGCCCACGGAGCGTTTAATGATGTGTTTTTTCAACGGCAGCTGGCTAATTATCCAAGGACCAGTCACGAATTTGATATTTCTTAAAAATTGCATCGTTGCTGCACTATAAGTCCGACTCACTCAATACGGAAATCAGTATCAATTGCAGCTCCATTTTAGCGTATCTTGGCTTTGTGCTACAACCAAAATACAAAACGAGCTGCACAGTTCTTTGCCCCATCTAGGGCTCAGACAGATTACCTACAGTTAACTAACAAATGAAATTAGAAAGCAGAAGCTTTGATCAATCTTTTTTCAAGATAGCTATGATGGCTATTTCCACTTTCATTTGGATGTTCAGTTGTTGGAATATGCAACTTCACTGTCCATTTTTTAGTACTAAACTAAATGAATTAGTTGTTGAATAAATCTAGTAGTTAGGAATAGTTTCACATTTAGTATCTTTTGACATGTTAAACTATTTTGAATTACAATTCTAGATTTGTTGGCAAAAGATTATGTTAGTTTATTTCTTAAATGAGCTCTTTGGAGCCAAATTCTTTACAAAAATTGACCTTCGAACTGGTTATCACCAGATTAGAATTAAACCTGAAGACATTCCTAAAACGGCATTTCGTACTCACCAAGGGCATTTTTAGCTTTGGTAATGCCCTTTAGGCTTACCAATGCCCCAGCACCTTTCAAGGTCTCATGAACTCCATTTTTGCCCCTTACCTCAGAAAATTCATATTAGTCCTTTTTGATGACATACTCATGTATAATCCTGATCTCTAATCCTACCTCGAACACCTCAAAACAGTCCTGGAAATCAGTAGTTGCATTTGAAAAACTGAAGTTGGCCATTTGTTCTACTCCACTGTTGGCTCTATCTGACTTTTCTAAACCTTTTGTGTTTGGAACAGATGCCACACTAGAGCAATACGGGCAGTTCTCATGCAAAAGGGAGGCCAATTTCCTTCCTGAGTTAGGTGTTGGGGCCAAAGAACCAGGGGCTTTCTATATATAAAAAGGAGCTATTGTCTTTAATCACTGCAGTGACAAAATGGAAACATTGTTTTCTGGGGTTTTATTTTATTATTAAAACAGACCATGAAAGTTTGAAATACCTCTTGGAGAAGAAGATTTCCACCCCTTTGCAGCAAAAATGGCGTATGGTATGAAATAAAATTATGGAGAAACTCACAAATATGTCTTCAAAATTTTATTGGTTGTCATGGTTTTTGGTGTTCTAAAAGTGTAAGATTTCTTGAATTCACATTTTCACCATGAATCCCATTTAATTAAGAGAAAGAAATCATTGTGATATTCTTTTTGGTGGTGAAATCGTGTTGATGAATGTAAAGAATTACATATTATGTTCAACAGATCACCAAAATATTCCTACTTCTAATTAATTGGCAGAGTGTTATGTCGATGACTCATTGAATCAATACGGTCCTAAAGTTGTAATATTGTTTTCACAATTTAATTTTTGCAAATTCGAGTTGCAATAGAAAGATAATGCTTTGAGAAATATAAAATTCTTGTACATGTTTATGGTATATAAAGAAAACACCATCAAATTCCGTCACGTCACATTCTTTAACTATAGGCTAACTTGGTCTAGAAACCAAGTCAGCTGATTAAGACTACAAAGAGGAGCTCATTGCATTAAATTCCGTATGCAACGAATAATGAGAAACCAAAACAATACGTCAAGCACAAAATGACATCTGTTTCTAAGTCTTCCTTTCTCCTAAACCACAAATAGCGACTTCTATTCCTTAAGTCTCCCGTGACCACGTACTGCTCCTTATTAGTGCCAATGGCTGAAAAGGATGGCATGCTACCCCTTGAAAGTTTTGTAACTTTGGCAAATCAGCTAATTCGCCCACGGAGCGTTTAATGATGTGTTTTTCCAACGGCAGCTGGCTAATTATCCAAGGACCAGTCACGAATTTGATATTTCTTAAAAATTGCATCGTTGCTGCACTATAAGTCCGACTCACTCAATACGGAAATCAGTATCAATTGCAGCTCCATTTTAGCGTATCTTGGCTTTGTGCTACAACCAAAATACAAAACGAGCTGCACAGTTCTTTGCCCCATCTAGGGCTCAGACAGATTACCTACAGTTAACTAACAAATGAAATTAGAAAGCAGAAGCTTTGATCAATCTTTTTTCAAGATAGCTTTGATGGCTATTTCCACTTTCATTTGGATGTTCAGTTGTTGGAATATGCAACTTCACTGTCCATTTTTTAGTACTAAACTAAATGAATTAGTTGTTGAATAAATCTAGTAGTTAGGAATAGTTTCACATTTAGTATCTTTTGACATGTTAAACTATTTTGAATTACAATTCTAGATTTGTTGGCAAAAGATTATGTTAGTTTATTTCTTAAATGAGCTCTTTGGAGCCAAATTCTTTACAAAAATTGACCTTCGAACTGGTTATCACCAGATTAGAATTAAACCTGAAGACATTCCTAAAACGGCATTTCGTACTCACCAAGGGCATTTTTAGCTTTGGTAATGCCCTTTAGGCTTACCAATGCCCCAGCACCTTTCAAGGTCTCATGAACTCCATTTTTGCCCCTTACCTCAGAAAATTCATATTAGTCCTTTTTGATGACATACTCATATATAATCCTGATCTCTAATCCTACCTCGAACACCTCAAAACAGTCCTGGAAATCAGTAGTTGCATTTGAAAAACTGAAGTTGGCCATGTGTTCTACTCCACTGTTGGCTCTATCTGACTTTTCTAAACCTTTTGTGTTTGGAACAGATGCCACACTAGAGCAATACGGGCAGTTCTCATGCAAAAGGGAGGCCAATTTCCTTCCTGATTTAGGTGTTGGGGCCAAAGAACCAGGGGCTTTCTATATATAAAAAGGAGCTATTGTCTTTAATCACTGCAGTGACAAAATGGAAACATTGTTTTCTGGGGTTTTATTTTATTATTAAAACAGACCATGAAAGTTTGAAATACCTCTTGGAGAAGAAGATTTCCACCCCTTTGCAGCAAAAATGGCGTATGGTATGAAATAAAATTATGGAGAAACTCACAAATATGTCTTCAAAATTTTATTGGTTGTCATGGTTTTTGGTGTTCTAAAAGTGTAAGATTTCTTGAATTCACATTTTCACCATGAATCCCATTTAATTAAGAGAAAGAAATCATTGTGATATTCTTTTTGGTGGTGAAATCGTGTTGATGAATGTAAAGAATTACATATTATGTTCAACAGATCACCAAAATATTCCTACTTCTAATTAATTGGCAGAGTGTTATGTCGATGACTCATTGAATCAATACGGTCCTAAAGTTGTAATATTGTTTTCACAATTTAATTTTTGCAAATTCGAGTTGCAATAGAAAGATAATGCTTTGAGAAATATAAAATTCTTGTACATGTTTATGGTATATAAAGAAAACACCATCAAATTCCGTCACGTCACATTCTTTAACTATAGGCTAACTTGGTCTAGAAACCAAGTCAGCTGATTAAGACTACAAAGAGGAGCTCATTGCATTAAATTCCGTATGCAACGAATAATGAGAAACCAAAACAATACGTCAAGCACAAAATGACATCTGTTTCTAAGTCTTCCTTTCTCCTAAACCACAAATAGCGACTTCTATTCCTTAAGTCTCCCGTGACCACGTACTGCTCCTTATTAGTGCCAATGGCTGAAAAGGATGGCATGCTACCCCTTGAAAGTTTTGTAACTTTGGCAAATCAGCTAATTCGCCCACGGAGCGTTTAATGATGTGTTTTTCCAACGGCAGCTGGCTAATTATCCAAGGACCAGTCACGAATTTGATATTTCTTAAAAATTGCATCGTTGCTGCACTATAAGTCCGACTCACTCAATACGGAAATCAGTATCAATTGCAGCTCCATTTTAGCGTATCTTGGCTTTGTGCTACAACCAAAATACAAAACGAGCTGCACAGTTCTTTGCCCTATCTAAGGCTCAGACAGATTACCTACAGTTAACTAACAAATGAAATTAGAAAGCAGAAGCTTTGATCAATCTTTTTTCAAGATAGCTTTGATGGCTATTTCCACTTTCATTTGGATGTTCAGTTGTTGGAATATGCAACTTCACTGTCCATTTTTTAGTACTAAACTAAATGAATTAGTTGTTGAATAAATCTAGTAGTTAGGAATAGTTTCACATTTAGTATCTTTTGACATGTTAAACTATTTTGAATTACAATTCTAGATTTGTTGGCAAAAGATGATGTTGATAGGGTATTAATTATTAGTATTTTTATTGTTAATTTTCCCCTTTGTCCCCGCCAAATATTGTTTTAAATTGTTAATATATACTTATATTTGGTATTTGGGCCTATCTACAGGAAGATGACTGAAAAGTGCTAAAAAGGGAGACCTGTTAGAGAAAATTGCTCAACACGTGGGAGACTTCAAAGAGCTTCAAAAACCTGGCCCATATGCGGCAGAGGGAGTGCATTTCCTTTTGCTGATTAGGAATGGTCTGAGCAAGGGAGTCTTTGATTAGCAATAGGAAACAAAAGAGAAAAATTCGGCAGAGAGCCCTCATTTTTTGTACTTGGACTCCCAATTCGTTGGGGACCACAGAGAGCATTATGGAGTCATTTTGCTTTTAAGAGACAAACGTATAGAGGCGGGAGAGCTTAGTTTTTAGCATAGTTTTTAGTTTTCTTTCTTCTTCCTTGTCAGGTGCACGCCTACTGTTCGACAATATTCCCCAACGGGAAAAACATCTTTTAATTTCTTGCTTTCTAGTGAAAACTTGATGCCTTTGCAATCAATTAATTTGCGTGGAGATTTAATTATGCGGCGTGGCTAAGCCTTTCATCTAGTCAAGGATCAAGTCGACGGCGCAGTCCTAAATATCTGTGAGATCTAATTAGTTTTCACGCGTTTCTTAATTTGTTAATATTTGCACGTTGCCTATTTGAATTTCCATGGGATTATTTTGTTAATTGGATGTCGAGGGCCCGATGTTCAATGTGACTTATTAATCTCCTGCCAAATTAGTCAATTAAATCCGTAACTGTTTGATTGATTAATATTAGTGGCAATTGGCGTGTTTACACACGAGGGGAACGTGCAATCTAATTTAAATAACCCTCGTAGCGTGTTATTGATTGGGGTTAGATTTTTCTAGATCTTAATGCAATTGAAAAATTAATTCCTACTGTCGTACCTAGGAGTATTTTTTGGTTAGGGAAATCAATGGTTGTACCTTGGTTATCAATAAATTAAGAAAAAATTGGTCGTTAGAGTTCGTCGGCGACTATAACTAGCCTATTAATAAGTTAAGTGAATCTCTCTTGCATCAATGATCGGGTAAGTGGACTGTGTCTGAATAGTTGTATCCTTGGCTAGAATTTATCTATTTCTGATTTAATTCCTGCTATATTCGTGCTAGTTAATTATTTATTTTTAGTTGAATTTTTTAATTGTTTTTAGTTTCATTCCGATAAAATTTCCCTTTACCAATTGAAATTTCAAGAGACGAATATCCCTAGTCCCTGAGGAGACGATCCTACTTACCACTGTCTACTATTTAGTAAAATTTGTCAATTAATTAATTCTGGTATATCAAATTAAGCAAACTCTTCGGGAACATGGTGAATCAAGTAACCCATTGCACACCTAGAATCCCTGCTCCAGTGCCTAGGATTAATTATTGACTGCTTTTAGTGGTAGTTAGGTTTTTATTATTATTATGGTACAGGTTCGACACCTGTCAGATTTTTGTTTATTTTTTAAATGAGCTCTTTGGAGCCAAATTCTTTACAAAAATTGACCTTCGAACTGGTTATCACCAGATTCGAATTAAACCTGAACGCATTCCTAAAATGGCTTTTCGTACTCACCAAGAGCATTTTTAGTTTTGGTAATGCCCTTTAGGCTTACCAGTTCCCCAGCACCTTTCAAGGTCTCATGAACTCAATTTTTACTCCTTACCTCAGAAAATTCATATTAGCCTTTTTTGATACCATACTCATACATAATCCAGATCTCTAATCCTACCTTGAACACCTCAAAACTGTCCTGGAAATCAGTAGTTGCATTTGAAAAACTGAAGTTGGCCATGTGTTCTACTCCACTGTTGGCTCTATCTGACTTTTCTAAACCTTTTGTGTTTGGAATAGATGCCACACTAGAGCAATACGGGCAGTTCTCATGCAAAAGGGAGGCCAATTTCCTTCCTGAGTTAGGTGTTGGGGCCAAAGAACCAGGGGCTTTCTATATACAAAAAGGAGCTATTGTCTTTAATCACTGCAGTGACAAAATGGAAAAATTGTTTTCTGGGATTTTATTTTATTATTGAAACAGACCATGAAAGTTTGAAATACCTCTTGGAGAAGAAGATTTCCACCCCTTTGCAGCAAAAATGGCTCACCAAGCTATAGGGAATAGGTTATGAAACACAATTCAAGAGGGCGAAAGAAAACTTGGTAGCTGATGCCCTCTCTAGGAGAATTTCAAAGGAAAATCCTCTGGATAAGGGGAAGGGAAATGCTGCTTCCATATTGGCTTTGTCAGCAATTAAACCAGTATGGCTATCTGAAGTTCTGATTCTTATACAATGGATAGCAAGGCCACTTCCTTGTTGATGGCTCTAGCTCTGAAAGCAATGGAGATGCCTGAGTATTCTTATAAGGATGGTATTATCAAATTGGAGAAGGCAGCGGATTGAGGCAAAAATTGCTGGAGTAGCCATTTCACTTGGCCACCCTCCACCTCAGTTAGCCATTTCACCTGTTGAAAATGGCCAACGAATTTAGCCAAGGTAGAATTGGTCATAATTTAAGATAATTTAATCTTCCAAATACACGTGTAAATTGATACAACTTATTCAAACACGATTAAAAAAGTGCCTTCCTATAATAGGGAGTATGATATGAAATAAAATTACGGAGAAACTCACAAATATGTCTTCAAAATTTTATTGGTTGTCGTGGTTTATGAAGTTCTATAAGTGTAAGATTTCTTGAATTCACATTTTCACCATGAATGCCATTTAACTAAGAGAAAGAAATCATTTTGATATTTTTTTTTTTGGTGGTGAAATCATGTTGATGAATGTAAAGATATTACAGATTATATTCAACAGATCACCAAAGTATTCCTACTACTAATTAATTGGAAGAGTGTTATGTCGATGACTCATTGAGTCTATATGGTCCTAAATAGAGGTGTCAAAATGGGTGACTTGGGCGGGTTTGGGTTGGGTAAAATGGGTAATGGGTATAAGTGAGTCAACCCATTTATACCTATTTAATTAGATGGGTATAAATGGGTAAGTCAAAAAATGAATTGGGTAACCCAATTACCCATTTATAACCCATTTATTTTAATTTTTTGTAAATTCATTTAAATTCATTTTTGCAAACTAAGTTATCAATTTATACCGCTCTTTGTACCCATCATTAGTTTTAAATATTTACTTTTACTATTCAATAAGCCTAATTACCAAATTTTTTTCATTTATACTCTATTTCACAAAATTACATATTATTTAATAATTGAATAATAAGAATATAAAAATTTGAACTAAATACTATAAAAGTTAATATAAAAATTTAATCCAAAAATTTTTAACCCCCAACATTTTTTCCATATATAAATTTAAAATTTCATTTTAGAAAGATAAGAAAAGAGGCTCAAATTTATCATAAATTGGTAATGCTGAAAACTGAGCAAGTTAACAAAATAATAAAATAAAACCAACAAATAATAATAATAATGAAACAAAAGTAGTTAACATCATGACAAAATGAAAAATTTGAAAAAAAATGGGTGGAGGAAAATAAGAGATTTAGGGGAAGAGAATTTTAAATGGGTTAATTGGGTTTGATGAGTTACCCAATAATACCCATTTAATAAATGGGTATTATTGGGTAACCCATTTATACTCATATACAAAAATTTAAGATACCCATACCCATCTATTCATGGGCGGGTATGGATAAATTTAATTAAGTGGGTTGATTTGACACCTCTAGTCCTAAAGTTGTAATATTGTTTTCACAATTTAATTTTAACAAATTCGAGTTGCAATAGAAAGATAATCCTTTGAGAAATATCAAATTCTTGTACATGTTCAAGGTACCTAAAGAACACTGCCACCAAATATATGGGCTTCATTTTCCTGTGCCATAAAATGTCATCAAATATATGGGCTTCATTCTCTTGTGCTATAAAATCGTTTTGTCATATTTGATTGGCTTAATCTAATTCGATACTTCATTTCCATTACAAATTATACACGGAAAAGTAACAAGCAAATTCGAATTACATCGATATGACCCTTCAGAAAACTAAAAAGAGTTGGCCAAAAAAGATATTTGCATATAAATCCTCAATGTTAAGGAGGTCGGCCATTATGGTCCCTAATGTTCCTCCACAAGACAAATTTGGTCTCTGAACTTCTTAATTCTTACCATTTGAGTACAACTAATGGATCGAATTTCGCAATTCCTAACGGAGGTAACACATGTGACTATGTGAGTTAGATTTAGTGCCAAAAAGAAAATTAAGTTGCAATTTTGATCTGTAACGGCTAAAGCATGAATCAATATGTTCCTGAGCATGTCATAACTTTTTTAAGGTAAAGTTTATCATACTAATCTGAATTAGTTTGTTATTTTGAAAAATTATATTGGAAAATGAATAATTTTAAGATCTAACTGGGATTGTTATATAATAATCAAAATCACGGAGAAAGAGTAGTGAACTAAAAAGTGGAATGTAATCCGATTCTCCCAAAATTTGGACCGTTAGATTACAAAATCCATTACAATCATTCTAAAGAATAGTGGAACTTGAAAACTACACTGCAATATAAACTAAAAGTTGGCAGGGACCAAGTTGTGCAAGTCACTTCTAGGTAGTGGAGATACAGTACTCACTAATCATTACTTCACTTTTTCTATAGAAAATTTTAAAAAAAAAAATTTTTTTTGTTATATTTCAAAAAAGACCACAAGGAAATATTGTAGAATTTGGCCTTGTTATTACCCCATTTCAATGGTCTGAGTCGCAACTATTCTTCGGCTAAGTCAACAATTTCTTTACTGTTCTTTTTCCCTCACTGAAACAAATCATTGACATTTTGGTTGAATTAATTCTTACACTCTTTTCTGTTTCTTTCTTATCCTTATAACTTTTTTATCTGCTCCATTTTATTATTCATTTCTTGACTATTTTCCTTTAATTTTTTAAGCGGTGGTGAACGATTTCAATTTGCAAACAAATTCACCAAGACACGTTACAAAAAGCTAGAAAAAAAAGTAAAGACAGTCGTAGCTTTTTTAATGTAACCGTTGTTCAACGGCTTAATACGCGGCAACAAAATTCAAAATCTAATAAAGGTAAAGACAGCTTTTAGTCCTTTACCTTCTCTTGAACTATTTTATCCAATACACATAAATCACTTTGTCATTTGTCAATGTCTACCCATCAAACATTTGTATAGCGACATTATCTCAAAATTTTCAAGCAAAAATGGGCTCTTGCATTAGCAAATGCAGGCCAAAAAAGAAGTTCAAGAGAGACTGCAATTGCATGGAAGAAGATTTTAGCCATGTTCAAGAAAAGCTTGTGATTTCTCAACCACCTTTACCAATTCAGAATCCAGTTTCCCCATCCCCTTCTGTTGCTTCTAGTACTTCATTTTCTTCTGTTTCTGGTGCTAATAGTAGCACTAGCAGTGGATTTTTAATGGCTTCGTCATTATCATCTTCGTCGTCGTGTTCATCTTCGATTCCGGTCTCCAAGGATAGGTCATTTTCCAACGAGTTCTTGTGGTCTTGTGTGAAAGAAAATCCACAAATAATTGGCAGGAATTTGATCAAAGGAAATCTTGAGAAGTCTAATATGAACATGTCAAGTAAAGTTCATCCTTGCAAGTTTGATTTGCCCATCAAACAAGCGATTCCAGAGAGGCATGGGGTATCAACACCAAAGAAAAGAGCTCGAGCAAATTCGCCCACGCTTGTCAGACAAAAAAGCTTCAGGAAAGAGCCTGAACATAAGGTGAGTTCTTCTCCTACATATCAACTTCCAAGCAGAACTTTGATGATGCGATCGCCTTCACCAAGTCGAAGATTCACTGGCGACAGCTTTAGAGATTCACCGATGAATACAACAAAAGAGATTTACTCCAGAAGAGCAGCTGTTCCTAAAGCAAATTCCATTAATCCTATTCCTACATCTTCTTCAATCATGAGGAAAGACAGTTTTAGGATTCCGCCTAGTCCAAGTTATGATCTGGGTAAAAGTAACACAATCTTGAAGAGTAGGGAGGCTTTGATCGCTCAACAGATTGGTTCAAGGAATTCTCCAATTGCCGTTGGACACAAGGAGGAAAACCAAGATGTGGAGTCAATGGTGGTGGAAGATGTTAACAATCCGCTTATTGCCTTGGATTGTTTTATTTTCCTGTAAAATTTGATTCAGTGTGGATATACGCTCTTTATGGTGTGATAATCATGTCTTTTTCTTTTTCTTTATTTGTAAACAGATTGTTAGTAGCATGTTTACTGAAAATCTACAATCACGTAGATGAAACAGAGATCAAATGCAGCTTTTTTTTTTTTTGGGTTGAATTGACAGAAATTGAGTGAATGTCTGGATTTCTTATGTTATTGTAAAACAGAAATTCCCTGGAATGGATGCAAGTCATGCTAAAACCAAGGATTATATTCCTAAATCGATCTATACTTTAGTATTCTTTCATTTGCAGCTATTAGCAGTTGGTTGATCAGTTTACGAGATAAATGAAGCGGACTACTATACCAAATTTTTTTTATTTTAAGAGTTGATGTTGTTGTGGGACTGATAGTTTAGTGATGAGATGACTGCACCAGTATATTGGAACTTTAAACAGAGGGGAAAAAGAAAAGCACAGCATAAGAAGAAAAGGTATTCATCGCCTATTAGATATATTGGAAGCAAATCAGTGACAGTTCATGGCAATGTCATATTTTCACAGTTGCAGTTCCAGGGCTCAAATTTTGCAATAACATTTTAAAGAAAATCAGATTAATAAGGGTACATTAACTTAGGAAAAGACCGTATGTAACTGTTAGAAAGGTTTTCCAAATCACAGAAGCTTTCAGATATATTTATTAATAAATCAAGATTACGGAAAAGAAGAGTAGCAGAAAAGGCACATTGAGTTTTTGTCTTGCCTAATTTGGTACTTTAGTCCTTTTATTTTATATTTGTCTCAATTAGTCCCTGCAACTTTTATTTTCTGCCATTTGCTCCCTTACCTATTCAAAGTTAGCCAACTTATTTCACATAAAAGAGTGACTCTCAAAAGTAAGTAGACAAGAAAAATCTATGCAATCATGGGCTGCTAATTGAGCTATATAATTTTTAGGATATAAATTAAGCCCATGGTCAAGTAGATTTTCATGTAACCTTCTTACAGTTTCAAAATCCATATACAACTTTCTCGTGCTATATATTAAAGTGTCAAATTGATCGAAATCACCCTTCCCAATTGAACACGTTGAAATTTCAGCATTACCTCATTTGAAAACTAAAATGATTGATGCGGCAAGAAATATAAGTGTGTTATAAATTATATTTTGTTCCCTTATAGTTTTGCACTTTCTACGTAAACTTCATGTAGTTTCAAATCCATAATCAACTATGGTTAACGAACAATTTTCATATTGACATTTTGGCACCCTTGACATTTCAATTAATGTCTTTAAGAAAGAAAAATTCCATTACTTCAACACTTTCATTCAAAGCATAGGAGACTTACGTGTAACTTTTGAGACCATAAAAATGTGATGAAACATTAAACCATAGGATGCTAACTTCTAAAGTATAAATTACCCTAATCTGGTATCTTATTCGTGAATTACTAATAGAATAGCTGTTAATAACAACGAAATTATGTGTTTGCATGCTTTTTAGACTTCACTTCTACGCATTAATCCTTTATTATGGTTGAAAATGCCACTATAATATGTTTATTTATTTATCTACTTGTTGCCTCTGAATGGCTTCTAATGGTTTTCTTTGAAGTGCAAATGCAATTTTGGCAATCAAATGTGAGGTACATCGATCCATGTAAATGTGACAATATTGTCTAAATATTAGTCATAGATAAGGGTCAAACTATAAACAATTAAGAAATGGAGGCACCAAATTGGAAGAAGGCCAAAGAAAAGAACTTAAAATTTAACAAACGAGAATTCACATTTTCTTTTTTCCTTTTGTTGGGAGAAGAATTGCCCTTTTATTGCTATCGCCCTTCACAAGATGGCACGCCAACATTCTGGATCATGCTTCGATGCTTTCAGAAACGCACCATTTTACACCTATTATATACTATACCTTAAAAAAAAAAGTTCCTGATAGTTACTTCCAAATTTTATCTGTACCAGTCTGCAGTAACTAAAAACATGAAATTATAGCTGATTTTGTAAATTTTCCGCGTTTACATTCAGAGCCTTTCAGCATAAGAATTTTCAAACTCCTAACTTCAAGTCATTTTTTCAGACCTAGATCAACGACGAAAACCATGAAAAAGGAAGGAAAAAAACACTAATTTGGGAAAAGATTTTGACTTGTGCATACACATTTATACCGCCATAGAGGCTAGTTCATAACTTCAATTCATAACGCTGAGAGACAAGCTTACAAGCAGTGAATCCAGCTCCTTTTACTAGATTCTTGTACTCCTTACATGTCCTCTCTTTCCCTCCAGAAGTAACAATCAACATAGTAACGTCAAAACGAAAACCAAATTTGGACACGAGATCTGTCTTTGGGGATTCCCGAAGTATGGTCTCGATAATTATCACTTTGCCGGAATCAGTCAATAGCAGATTTCATCCGGCCAGTTGTGATGCGCATTCTGCACAAGTAACCTTGGAAGTGGTTATGGTAAAAGTACATAACCCCATCTATCTACAGTAAGATTACTTTCAAAAGTATATTTAAGTTTCTGAATTTTCACTGGCAGATATTCTTTTTCATATGAAAAGGAATTAGGAATTCTTCTTGGATCAGTTTCCAATTGCCCTACATAAAAACGTTGCCAACTGCCAATTTTTCATGCATTCACCTAAATGGCGCTTGATTCAAAGGAATGACCACAACTAGACAGGCAATACTAACAAAATTGGAAAAAAGAATACACTTTAAACTGGGTCATTTGAGAAAAGAAAAGGCAAATTACACTTTACTCCCCCGTGATTTAGTATTTTTGACATAACCCTCCTATGGTTTCAAAAACTATACATAACCCCCTCATGATTTGGATTGAAGTGTCAAAGTGACGGAACTAGTCATTCGTAATGGAGTCACCTAAAATATCAAAAATACCCTTATGTAAAGTCGAAAATTATTTATTAACCAATGGGGGTTATGTGTATATTTTGAAAATAATAAGGGGTTATATGGTAAAATATTAAGCTATAAGGAGGTTATATGATAAAATATCAAAATCATAGGGGGTTAGTGTGTCATAAATTTATAAGGGTAATTTTGATATTTTTAAAAGTTCCGTTACAAATCACTATTTCTGTCACTTTGATACTTTAATCCAAATCATGAGGGGTTTTTATATAGCTTTTGAAACCATGGGAAGGTTATCCAAAAAACACCAAATTACCGGGGGGAAAATGTAATTTGCCCAAAAAAATAGTCAGAAGGCCAAAATCTTACGGTCAAACCAAAAATACGAAAAGCATTGTTCACAGAGACAGTATATACTCAATAATATAAATCTATACTAGCCTCAAACATTAGCAGCAGCAGAACAAAACTAAACAACTTTAAAAAATTGGCTGTGATCAAATCCCCACTCCAATGCTAGATCCATCCCTTCCAATCAGCCATATGCATCTCCTACCATAGACCACAGAACTAACCACCTAAATTGGCTGGATAACTCGGGCAGTGTACAAAATTTTTGCTAGTCTTATAAGTAGTTTAATCTTTAGGAACCTATTACATATCCTATATATATATATAAAAAGGAGTTGTTGTGTGGCTGTTAGATAATTTTCATCTAATCATTTTGAGGGGTACATTAGGCATTTTAGTACCAGTGTACAAGTCATTAATGTTAGGGTACTAGCAGTCTTAGGTGTATTGGTATGTACATTACCCAGCCTACCTTTAGTGGCTTGATGCTTCCACTGCCGATGCTTAGTTGTTTCAGCTTGACTGTGCTAAACAAAATTATCTCAAGTTCTCAACAGCCTGCTATAGTTGACATTTGAATGTCCATGGATGACACGACACGCTCAAGACAGTGAGGGAAAAATGACAGCAGAGCTGAAACAAGCCGTTATCTCAACGGATGCTCTGTTCTTTTAGCTTTACTCTTCCTACAGCTATGGCGGTTATGCTGGTCCAAACACCTATTACACTACCTCTCAGCTGCCTGAACCTGCCTTCTACAACTATTACAAGCATGGTTATGAGCGTAGCAGCCAAGATTATGCTTATTTTATTAATTACAGTAATGTTCAATCTGGGCATTCGCCCACTTCCGGCAGCCGGGCTGGCTAGGTATTTAGCATGGTTTTGAGGGGTACTATTCATGGTTGTTCTATTATGCAATTAGTTATCCTCAAGATGAAGAAAGGCCAATTCAGTGCTGCAATAAGAGTGTTCTATTATGTTCTTGAAAACATTGACCCCATTGGAATTTCTGAGAATAATGATTGGAAACTGAAATAACTTCAAGTTCATGTCATGAAAATTTTGAAAAAAGAAAAAGCCCCCATGTCAGAGCCAGACCATTTCATAGTCCAAACGTTCCTTTTCTGAGTCATTGATGGCTCACCTTAAGGAAGGCAAAGGGTGATGCTTACACTGCCGATGTGTAGCGTACTAGCTGTTGTTTCAGCTTTATTCTTCTAAGCAGCCCTTGCCATTGATGTGTCATTGCTGCAAACCATCATTGAGAAGAACATTAACTCAAACCTTTATTGTGCAAGTGTAACTGCTAGCTTTTTGGCTTCTGAATTTTCCACCAAATGAGTTCAGCTGATGTGATGAATTGGGACATTACAGTGAGCAATTATTGCTTCTTTACTACAATACTAATGGTTGGAAGATGCGGGACTTGTTGGAAGGCATGCATGAACAAAAACTGAAAGCCGTTTGCTCTTCTAGAGCATTTGTTGATCAGTTTTTTTCCTAACTTGCAATAATACAGGCTGTTAACACACATAACGGTTGCATGACTTGCTTAAACTCTATATTACCAAGGTGATCCCCAAAGAGGTAAGGTCCCTTCCACTGTGTTTTTCAGGTAGATCCTATCTGTGTGTATATCGGATTTCTGAATGAAACAATCACAATCTTTTACAGTTTACAAGCTCTAATTATATTTGTAACTGTATTCTTGCAATTCCATGTTTGGCAGCAACTGAGGTACAATTGTGAGGCAAAGGATTTGTCCAGCTCCCGCTTTCTGATCAAGGTACTTTCCAAACCAATTATTCCAATTAATGAATGTATATCGGTGTGCATATATTGATGTACTAGAATTGTAATTATTTTTGAATAACACAATCCCTGTGTTTAATATCCTCATCTTCACTCATTTCTAGTGCCATTAAAAAAATCCTGTGCGACGGTAAAATAAAAACAAATGACTTTGAAACTTTTATTAAAAATGCAATAATTTTGTGACCCTAATCAGTTTATCAAAAACAACAAACTATACCATAGCAATTCTTACAACTACATCACTATTAATTGCATTTTCCGCTTACAAGCTACATCCCTCACACAGGTTACAACTCCCACGCTGAGCGCGGGTGCCATCCCTAGTATACATTTAATGAAAGCAGATTTTTCTATGAAATAGTTTCTGTCTCCCATGTGATACAACCAGTTAACTCATCAATCTCTTCAATTATATACATCACATTTGAATAAGTTATAATTTGATTATAAACCTTACTTTCATATGAATGATACGAACGGAAAAATATCATTCTTATGGCCATGTAAAGCATACATAAATTTGTACGAATATGATTTGTTGCTAAATTACTTCTAAAGGAATCCAGTTTAATTATAGAGCTGACCTTTTGTAAAACGAAAACATGATGGTCTGGAAGTTACGGTCGTCGGACAAATAGCGGCCAAATGTTCTGAACCTTAGTTAACCTGCAACCTTTCACTTAAAAAATTTGCTGAAAAGTCACCTAATTCTCATTATTTAAGGCGGCGCCCCTTTCATTTATATACACATGTTATAACGAACTCTCGTTTAGATGTCGCAAATCTGCAACATTAACACTGAATCAAAATTTTTAAGTCAGTTTTAGTCCAAACTACTAATATGACTGGTCAAAATTTTCTAAGACGCATTGCCCGGGCTCAATTCTAATGTTTCTGGAAAAAAAACCCAGAAATTTAATTCAAAGCTAGTTATACAAGATACAGATATATTGTTAAACAAGACTTCTTACCTACACGGTAGGATGGTAGAGTATACATCAACAATAAAATATTTCGTGAGTATATATCAACAATACAATGTTTAGATGTTTATCATCCCGTGAAATTAAAAGTAGAATTTTTTTTTATATATCAAAAGCGTTTTTAGAAAAAATCAAATTTACTGAGTTTAGAATAGCTTATGTACTTTAAAAAATAAAAAAAAATTAATCATTTTATAATATAAACTCAGTAAAGAGATAAATACATTTCAAAAATCAAATCACATTATTTAACACAATATGTACTTCCAAGTATGTATTAGTACAATGCACTTAAAGCATTCAAATAAGTGCTTTAATTTAAAGGTCTACTACATGCATTACTTTTTTATTAGCTACTAAAATCCCAAACGGGTCCTAAGAAATAAATAAAAAAGGGCAAATTACACTTTACCCCTGTAGTTTAGTATTTTTATACATAACTCCCTTATGGTTTTAAAAACTATACATAACCCTCTCATGGTTGAATTAAAGTATCAAAGTAACTGAATTTACAATCCATAATGGAGCCATCTAAAATATCAAAAATACCCCTATGTAAAGTTGAAAATTATTTATTAACTATAGGAGGGTTATGTGTATATTTTGAAAACTATAAAGCGGTTATATAGTAAAGCATTAAACCATAAGGTGTTATATAGTAAAACATAAAACCATACAGAATTAGTATGTCATATATATTATGTTTATATATTTTGGTCACTTCAACCATTTTAATTTTTAAATAAGTGTAATTTCGATATTTTTAAAGGTTCCGTTGCTAATGATCATTTTCATCGTTTTGACACTTTAATCCAAACTATAAGAGGATTATATATAACTTTTGAAACCATAGAAGGGTTATGTACAAAAACACTGAATTGTTTGGGGGTAAAATGTAATTTGCCCTAAAAAATTGACAAGATAATTTCTTGTCTATTGATTTTTTTTAGCAGATTTCAATGGAGACGATGGTCCAAATCGTCAGCCACCATATAATATATCTATACTGGCTGTATCCAACTTCAACCCTCCCCTTGTTTGCTCGACTAGTGCCCAAGCACTATTTATGGCTTGATGAATATGTCCATGGCCAGATATTTTAGAGATCGATTTCTCTGCATAGTTGTCAAGCTTCAGTGCAAATCTGTTTTTGAACCATGTCGATTCTGAACTGCAAACCATGGAATCCTCTAACAACGACAAAAAATGCCTCTTTGTCGTCCTTCAAAATGGCTTTGAACCTTAATGCATTTGGGTCCTTGGAAAGTTTTTTCTCCAAGGAAATGCTCAAACTCTTTCTCGTGATTTTTTACTCTGAAAGGGTGTAACTTAAACAACTCATCGGGTTTATCCATCCACAAGGATATTGAACTTCGATTAAGAAGCAAAAAGAGTAATTGGTCAATGGTGAAATGTTGCCGTATAAACTTGGTTAGTGTAGCTCTATACCCTACTTTATCATGAGGCAAAAATGATATTTCAGTCCTTGATATTTATGGTCTAGACCCAATTGGTCCTAAATGTTTGGGCCAGGAAAAAATATTGCTAAAGCACTCAATTTAACAGGATGTCTAATTAATAATTGGGTAAATTACAATAACTGCCTTGTGGATTCACTGATTGTCACATCATTCCTCTAATATTTCAAAATATCTACATGACCTCTTTATGATTTTATGTAAAGTGAAAATTTGATGAAAAATAACTTCCATAATGTGATTAGTTGAAATGCCTAACATAGTCTTTATCTAAGTAGTAAATTGAACAACAGTTTGACCCACTTGCATAAAATCATGGGAGAATTATGTGGATAAAAACTAAAATCACATGGAGGGAAAGTGGATATTTATACAAATCAGTGTGGAGATTAAGTGAATATTATGATCATCATGCACAATATTAGAATGTGTTTGGTTCAGTCGCTGTAACTGTGTTAATATTTTCTATCTGTTTTCAACTTTATACAAAATCACAAGAGGGTTATGTAGTTATTTTGAGACTTTGGGGGCCACGTAGCAATATAAAATGCCACAGGAAGATTATATGTAACTTATCCTTAATGTTTTGAGGTAATGGAATGTAATCCTTTATTCAATTTTGACTAAAGGGGTTCCTGATGTTGCACGTTTGCGTAAAAATTTGATGCGGTTCATAAAAAAGTAAAAGAAAACTCAGTTCATAAACAATTAGAAAATTTATGCATTCACTATTCAGTATTCTTGATGGCAAAAGGCCATTTCCTCATACTAGCTTTTTTAAAGTGGCTTCAATTCCTCAACAAAAAAGAACCATAAAACTCAAGTAAAATGACTATTTCAATCAATCAGAGAATGTCCTCTGCTTCTTAAAATTATTCCAGTGTTGGCAACTGGGGACTGGCCAAATATGAAACTAAAACATAGGTCTATGCTTCACTTCATGTAACAAAACCAAACAAAAAGAGCTGCAGATATAAACGCCACAGTACCTAGACTTACTTCGGAATCCCCTTGCTTATGGCTCATATCTGGATGATCAACTCCCTGAAACAACTTGATCAACGTTTTTATGGCTCTCCAATCATCGCTTATATGATAACTCTGCTTCTCTTTTTGGCTGATCAGTGCTTCAAAAACTTGGGCACATTTTGGAGACCGAACTTTCTCCCCAGCAACCATCAACAGAATGGCCACACCATCGACTGAAAGATCATTCAAGAAAACTTCAAAGGTTCTCTCAACAACACTTTTGTCATTTGTGAGCCGCTTAATTGTGTTCAAATCTTCTCTCTGGTGGTAAGAATTCAATCAAATTAGAGTTTATTCGAAAACATGGAAACTTAATTTGATCCACACATAAGAAAGAATATAAGTAATGATCATACATCTTCTAAGGAGCGCAACTCTTGGAGCAATTTGGCCACGGATTCATCTCTTCTCCACTTGAGCTTCTTGCTACAGTAATGAGACCAATTGGTTCATGATGTATCAGCCAACTAAACGACATTAAAAACAATATCGAAATAACACTAGTCTACGAAAAAATAAAAATGAAAAACACTGGCCAAGTGAATAAGAATGTTCGTGTGAATATATGAAAATTGATTGATATCCAATGAGAGACTTTTAAGGTGAACCTTACAAAATTTCAATAAATACTTCTTCCAGTGAATGTTCGTTAAAAAGTTCTCTTGAGTACTAAATAGAGACTATCAACTCAATCTCAAAAAACAAAACTCATAATCTAAAAGCTTATGATGCAGTAATACTCTCACTTTATTCAAGATCATGAGATTCAAAGAATATGCATTGTTAATTATCTTATATTACAAAGGTTAAGTTAAATAGAATATCTTACCTTCAGTCATTTCAATTTTCAATGGGATTTTTTAAAAATTAAAAATCCAAAAACAATTGAGAATGCGACAATGAAAACAGTTTTGAATAAAAAAAAAAAAACCGAGCTTGTTCTGCAATTATTTTTTTTTTTGCGCAGTTTCCAATATTATAAACAAACCTAACCTGACTTTGTCAAACGTCATAGATTCCAAAAATAACTTGTATCAAATGTATGCTTCTTGAATGAGAGCTTATTAAAATGTCTGTTGTGCTGATTCAAATACACAAAGGATTTTTTATGAATTGTTAAAAGATAATCTTCTAAAGTTAACACTTAGACGAATGAAACAAGTAAAGTTTAAACGCTAAACAATTATCTTTTTGTTCTTGCAATTAGAAACTTGGTCGGTACATGAAAATTTTTGTCATAGCTAAAGAATATGCCAACATCAAATTTATAATTACTGAAGTTAAAATGACAAATAATGCGTATTATATTCAGAAGAATAATACAAAATCCCCCAATTATGAAGTATATTTATTATTTTATGAGGCATATGGCCACTGTATTAATTGCCCTAGTAGATAAATTTTTACTAGCTTATCTAAATCAAGAGAACTTGGATGATCTTTTACTGCCTAATAGTTTGTAAGCTATTACAACCCTCCAAAAATAATGTAATTACAACTTCTAATTTAGGACGAAGGTTGCAAAGCAATATTTAGATAGTACACAAAGTTGTACATAAATGTAATATTAAATTAATCAATACCGAAATCCTGCAATAGCGATCTGAAGTTCAGATTCATCTACTCGAGCCCCATGGGATTGAAACAATTTTGTAAATTCAGAATTCAACTCCGCCGCAGCCCACTTCAAAGGCGTGGTTTCATCTACGAATTTACGACGTCCTAATCTCCCATGCCATGGAATTTGAACGTTGACATTCACGCCGAAGCCTGGTTGAAGTAAAACCCTGGCACAATTCATGGCCTTGTTCCTGCATATATAGCATAAAACATTCTTTATGCTAACCTCTGCATATCCCAGATTCAGTGCCTGATCCCTTGTGGGGCGTGACCACCAATCTTTCTCAGTTATCACAGTTGACTTGTTCAGCAAGGACGAAAAGGCTTCTTGATCATCCTTAGAAATTGCTTGTTGCAATAGTGAGTCTAATTCTTTTGAGAATTTGGTTTTCAAGAAATCCCTGAAGTCTTTCTCGTGATTTTTTAGACTAAAAGGTTCAAAGCCACAAATCTTGTCTATTTCATCAATAGGTATGGGAGGTTGATGATCATCATTGTTAGTTGAATCTTCTGTTGATGATCTTCCATCGACGCGTCTTGCTTGATTTGAGTCCATGAATCCAAATCGAAAGCTTTGAGATTCCTTGGTGAGGTCAAGAATTTTGCATATTATTGGTGAGGGTTTCAAGCCGTTATAATAGTAGCTTTGGCAACAAGTTTCGTTTAGGATGAAATTGTACTTAACAATTATAATTGCGGAAGAAGAAAAAGAAAGGAATTATATTTGTTTCAAAATTGGTAGGGGAAAAACCTAGAGACATTTTCTATCCAAAATTTGCTGTATTTTGAGCATATCCACAACCATAATTTTGAAGGCATATATGTTGGCATATTAAACGAATACTCAAAAATAGAAAATTTTATATTATTATTTGACTGTGTTTGAACCAAGTTAAAATTTTAGTAATTCTATTAGAATCAAATTTTATTATTTAGGAATTAGTATTCTATTAGGAAATTTCTTCTGGTTTTCAGTCCATCTATAAATATATAAGTTAAGATTTTGGTTGTCATCCATCTATAAAAATTGGAATACTCAAGTTAAGATTTAGTAATTTGGTTGGAGTCAAGAAAATTCCTGTGGTTACCATCCATCTATAAATAGGGAATTAGTATTTTATTAGAAAATTTCTTATAAACTCGAGTTGCTGTCCATCTATAAATGGAGAATTAGTATTTTACTAGGAAATTTCTTATAAACTCAGGTTGTCATTCATCTATAAATAGGAAATTAGTATTTTATTATGAAATTTCTTATAAACTCATTTTTATGATGATATTTATGTTGTTTTGTGTGTAAATTAATTCTTCATATATATTGATTTTATGAAATTTATCTCCTATAACTTTTTGGTAGAATTTTTGGAGTTCTACAATATCAATTTAATATAGGTTGGAGAATAAATGTATAAAGATTCAATTTACTACAGTTATAGCCATTCGATTTCAGATACTTCCTTTTGGTATGCCTATAAGGAAGACAACTGTCGTTGAAAAAATTTCTTAATTCTAAGCTATTATACACTTAATCAAACCTTGCAGAAATTGCTACCTTACCCAAAGATTTTTGGCCCCTAATCCCAATGTTTTTAAACTCGGACCGGCCAGTGACCCAGAGAGGTGGCCGGTTCACGGTCGGACCGGTCGGACCGGTTGGACCGGCCGGTTCAACGGTTCTCTGTTTTTTTTTTTTTTTTTTTTAGTGTTAAGTACTAAGCAGGTTTTATTCTACACTTGAACTTTACCAACATAACTTAATTTAAGTTATGATAATAATAAATTTTCTAAAAGTTATACATAAAACATGGAATGATAAATATAATTAAAATATCATAATTCACCACAAGTTTTCATAAATTTATTATAAACATAAATAGATACAATCCAAATGTTCACCAATTATCACAAATAAAAACACAAAAAATAAATAAATTAAATATTGAAATTCTTTTACAACCCTTAAAAAAATCCATGAAAGAATTCAAGTTAAGACAAACCATTTGAATAGCAAACTTTTATCAGTGGCATAATAAGCAACCACACCACCTTCACAATTTCATCAACTTAAGCTGAAAAAGTTAAAATTTTATTATAAAAATATAAATCTAATTGCTCAAACTCAAAAAAACTAAAAATTTTTGAAAAACAAATATACAGTTAAACACATAAAAAATTAATTGCTACTAAACATTACTAATTAACATGTTATATTAAATTCAATGATCCTATACCATTAATTATTTTAAATTCAATTATCAATAGCTTCGATTATGTGCCAACTACCATATTTTTGACCAACCCAATGTTATCATTTGTAATTCCAACCCAATTCCTACACAGATGTGCACTACTTTTGCAAAAATTTCATCCTTAATTAATCAAATAAAAATAAAACAAAAATGAGGGAAACATATGAAAATTGAGGGGAAAAAGAAGAAAATGCAAAAAAATCAACTAAAGATAATAATATAGAAGAAAAAACCTTGAAAAGAAAAAAATTAAACTTACCAAGATGTTGGAAAACAACAAAAGTTGAAATTTTCAACTTGTTTACAATCTGCTAAAGATAATAACCTGATAATAATGGTGAAGACTTGAGAAAATCTTGTTGTGGATATTTGGGTTAAAAATGGTTAAGAAGAAAAAATTGAAAAAAAAAATAAGAGAAGAACTTGATGTTTTAATATATTTTTTAGTCAAGTAAAATTCTCAACAAACTTAACTATAGTCTAGCGGTAAGATTGTCATATGCAAACTTGGAGACCCAGATTCGAATCATAGCTATACCATTCTTGATATTTTGTTGAAAGAATTTAAAAAATCGTCGATTCACGGTTCTAAACGGTTCACACGGTTTGTCCGGATTTCAACGGTTCTCCATGAACTTCCGGCTTTAGCATTAGACCGGACCGGTGACATGGCCGGTTCGCGGTCCAACCGGTCGAACCGGCCGGTCCGGTCTGGTTCTGAAAACATTGCCTAATCCACTTAAGTCACGAGTAAAACACTCGCTTCTCTGGCACCTACCCAAAGAAATGGGCTAGATCTAAATATAAGGGTAAATTGCTTATTACCCTCGATTTTACAAAATTTGTGATTTTATGTAAAGTAGAAAATAAAAGGAATGCACGATCAGTTATGGCATTTATAGGTGCGTGTGATAAAATCTTAATATCCATATAATCTCCTCATAATTTGTATAAATATCAATCCACTTCAACCCCTGTGATTTTTGCATTTATCCTTTGGTTAAGTCATCTATTAATTTAGCATTTAAATAAGGGCACTATTGATATTTCAACTAACAATGTTACATAGATATTTTTCGTCAAATTTTCACTTTACATAAAACCATAGAAGAGGTGAAGTGAATATTTTAAAACGTTAGGGGATCATGTGGCAACAGATGAAACCACAGGGGGTTACATGCAATTTACCCTAAATATAATGCAATCACGACTTCCTAGACCAATTATAGCACCAGTCCTAAGTCTAACCTCAAATAACAAATTCAAAAATTAAAACGGCTAAATGGGGTTTGTTTATATTTCAAAACTGCAGATATCATATGCGTAGAGTCCTCCTAAATCATGAGGCAATGAAGGGCCATCCTCTGCACAACGAATTATGAACAAACCCAGCCGTATTGACGCTTCTCAAGCTTTGCTTCAATAGTTTTACCTTTTCTGAACGTTGGGGTGGAAACTTGAATTTCTTGATGCAATTACCACATGAATTTTGTATGTCCTTAAACAAAGCAGAAGAGTGATAAAGCCTTGTTCCAGGAGAAGCACTTGCTTGCCGGCCAACTCTTTGCTGCATGAATCAGTGCAATGCATTAACTTACTTTGTTATAAGAAGCCTAGCAAGACAAAACTCCTAGCTCCTATTGAAAAGAATCGAATGATAAATTAAGGGCATCTATAAGCATATTTTGATGTAATTCAGTTATACTATTGATGGCATGACAAAAAAAGTAAAACTATAAAATGGGGCGGTTAAAAGAATTAGACACGAGAAATACCAGCAATAATAACAAAAGAGACTCATCTACAGTTATGACCTTACTTGAACAGGATCTGTTCTATGGGCTCGTACCTCTGTCCTTGAGTTCTAAGGAGACTTCATCTACAGTAAGAATGGTGGAAATTTTTGTTTTAACTATCAGCAGTAGCACTAAGCAAGAATCCGCGTGATTAGAAATTCAAAGTCTCTCTTACTCAACTTAGACTTTGGAACGTAATATGACCATAATGCCTGATAGTGAGATTAGAGGCACTATAACGATACCAGCATAACTACAATTCAAAGAGTTACCTACAAATTAATACTACATCAACTACAGAAATTGCAGTAGTTCATAGTATTTTTCCGTTTTTTGTAGTCTTCTAGCACGAAAGCAGCAAAATCTGGAATCATTAAGTGAAATACTAACCATGTTACTGGTCTGTTTCCATTTCAGTTAACATGAATAGAACTGCAAAAATTACAGTGACAAAGCTGAATGCTGTCCAACACACAGCAAATCGTGCGCTTGACCATTAACTAGTTTTCAAAAGCTTGGCAGTAAATAAAATGTAATCATCCTGATATTTGACTCTATAGCTCAGATCTGGTTTTAGTGTTAATAGCACTGGCATGCAGAGGACTGGCTCTGACTGGTATTCGACGTAGTGGTACATGGCAAGGTCAGTTGCTGTTTCAACAGCCTTTGTGCTCTGCACTAGTGATCTGATGAAGGCCATTGAATTCCTCTGCCAAAATTTCAAGCACAGACAAAATTTTTTGGCTAAAGAATGCGTTCCATTTAATCTTTGAACAGTAAATATCATTTGAAAGATAATAGAGCAAACCTGTTGAGGAAGACAAAGAAAGGTAATGGATTTAAGCGCTGTTTCCAGAGTTGATGATGACATTAACTCCTGCAGTTTTCCATCAAATCTACAGAAAAGGGCATTCCCTCTGATATAGTACAGAAGAGCATCAAAATATCCCAAAACAAATAAAAACATATATCCTCTTTCATTTCTTTTTAGTGCGCATCAAATTTACTGTTACAAAAGAGAACCATATTTTACAAAGTTTGGTGCAAGATGCTCCAGTTTCTCAATGATGTTGGAACATGCAGCCATTCCTTTATGAAGTTAATACTCTGAATTTAAAAGGCATAAGGGAACAAATTGCAAATGCCTAAAAAAATTTATTTTTAGATAAATACTAATGTAATGAATCTTTAGACATACATATGGATACTTGAATAATGTGTTTAGAAGTTTCCAAAATAAGTTTCTCTGTGAGTATTTCCGATTGTTTATTCCTCAAAAAGAGTTGATGACTAAACAGCAATAGTTTCGATCAGAACTCCAAAATTCAAATTCCTAATTATGCTTCTAATTTAACACACAACGACATGAGAATAGTTGACATAATATAGTCATAGATCTTAGATTGTAATTTGTTCATCAGAGAATTTGATGATGTTGCACTCATATCAAGAAACAAGGGTTAATATAGTGCTTTTCTCCTATTACAGACAATTAATAGAAAATATAGAATGCTCCACAATAAATTGCATTTGGAAAAAAGTTTGAAACACAGGTCCTTCAAGTGAAAGTATGAAGCAACTGCTGATTCGGGAGTACCTGATTTTCGAAATCTTGTAAACTAGTGACCCTGGAGGCACTTCAACACCATGACGAATGTACAATTCAACAAATTCACGAGATGACCGTTTTAAAGCATAATACAATGGAGTAGTTTCTTCCTGATCTTCGCCAAAATGGTCAGCCATCCGTAATACATGTTTATTTTTGCCAAATCCATACCCTTTGTTTTGTCGGATTCAAGGAACGCCCTAGCACAACCTATGGAATTATGTGCATGAATATAGTAAAAGATTGTCCTGACCGATATCTCTGCATATTTGCCGAATTTCAATCGTAGCTGATTTCCGTGTAATTTACAATAGACGACTTCTCTAATAAGGACGAGAATTCTTCATTGTCATCTTTGGATATGGCTTCGTACCACAATACATACATGTAGGTCATTGGAAAAGGTCTTTGTGAGAAAATACTCAAATTGTTTCTCATGATTTTTAAGACTAAACGGGTTACACTGTAACAACTCATCTGTTTTATCCATCTAAAATACGTAGTATGGGAATATTCTTGTTGCCACTAACGAAATCTTGAAATTCGAAAAACCTTTTTTCTCTCCTTTGATGTTGTTTATGGTTCTAGAGGAAACGGGTAATCACAAGTATAGGGAGAAAAAAATTGGGCAAACATCCGTACCCTAACAAGCGGATCGGGAAAGATAGTGGGATTGTGGGGTGGCTACTAATGCACCAATGAAACTTTCTCAGTTGACTGGTACCTATATGTTCTGCTTTCTTGATACCATCCAACCTCATAGTTGTGGCCTCGTTGTCTCGGGTGCCATGAGATCCACAAACTGTCCAGCCCGGCCCGTGGATCCTATAAGCCAACAAATGGATTGTTATTTTTAGGATTTTTTTTTTGCAAAAAAATTGTATTATGAAGATTTGATATATATAAAGTAAAATAGGGATGGCAATGGGGGCGGGTGACCGCGGGGGGCTAATGGGGAGGGGGTTGGGGTAGGGGGTGGGTCGGGGGCGGAGGGAATTTTTTTCCCCCCGCTTAGAAACGGATATATAAAATATTTATGTATATAATTATATATATAATATATAATTTAATTAGTTACAAACTTATGATAATGATATTATTAGTTATATGTATTATATAATGTCTATTAGTATATTTAATATAATTGATATTATTAATTATACTAATAATTATATATGTGTACTAATATAAATTATTAATTGATTATACTAAATTTACAAATACATTTATACTAATCCCTAATTACACATAATACAATAACATTTTTTTTTAAAAAAAAGCACAAGCACAATAATGAATTAGTGATTGTATTTGTGCCAAAAGTGAAAACTTGACTACTTTAGTTATATTTATTTCATCATGTTGGATTGCATTCAAATAATTTTTATTTGATTGTTTTTATAAGTTTCAATTGTAAAATTATATTGAATAATAATTTGATGATGTGTTGATATTTTAGTACTTGATTATTTGCTAAATTTAACCATAATAAAATTATACAACAAATTTTTATTAGCCCCGTGGGAGCACCCGCGAGAGAAGCGGGGTGGGGCGGGGGGAGTTTGTAGGCAGCGGGGCGGGGGATGGGGGAGGGGTCTCCCGCCCCAACCCCGCCCCGTTGCCATCCCTAAAAAATATAAAAAATTTTATACGGAAAACCACAATCTAAACAAGGCGCTTTAATTACGTTACAAGGACTAAATTCCATTTAAATTCAAACCCCATGCCAAATTTCCTAGAAGGACAGCAGCTTCAACCATTTTTCACCTTTTTTTTTTTCATATATAAGAAATCTTCTTTGTCATCTTTGGATATGGCTTCGTACCACAACTATGAGGCATCTAGGCCCTTGAAAAAGTTCTCTCTAAGAAATATCTCAAATCCGTTCTCATGATTTTTAAGACTAAACGGGTAAAAGTGAAACAACTCATCTGCTTTATCCATCTAAACTGATATTCGAAGACCTGTGAAGGCAAAAAAGTATGAAATCTTGAAGGCCGAAAAAATGGATTTTTCACCTTTGTTGAGGGTTACAGTTCTGTAGATAACCGGTAATTACAAGTAAAGGGTGAAAGAAATGGAGATATATAACTATTCACCCTAACAATTACTAGGTGGACCGGACAGTAGCCCTTGTACCCATGTTGAGGTTTATGGTTTTATTCGAGACACAATTTCGCACCATGTAAATCATTTCAAGAATCCAAAAATTAGAGTTTGGTGTAATTAAATTGAATTTAGATATAAACAAGTTAAATTCAAGTGTAAATCAAGTACAGTAAATATTTTCCAAGATGGTTTAAATTACTATTTTATCCAAATATTTTTCAACAGTTTAAATTACAATTTTACCTCCAAAGTGTGCAAAATGGGATTTGTGAGGCCACATCCTGGTAATTACTAGCATGGGGGGAAATTATATAGGGGAAAGAAAAATGGAAAAAGAACAAAGATGGTAAGCAAAGAGAGAGAAAGTAAAAAAAATAACGAAGAAAAGAGTTTTTTCATGTGTTTGTGCGCCTGTGATGAAAAAAAGAAGGAAGGTTGGTATAGAGGAAGAAGAAGAAGAAACAAAGAAAAGAAATGGTAGTAGGACTTCAACCCAGTGACGACGCACAGTCCAAAAAATTCAGCATCTGAATAAACCAAAGCATAATCTAGGGGTGTAGTTGGTACGAGAACTTCACATCCAGGCCCCTCAAAATATATATCTATTTTGCTCAAATTCAAATCCATACCCTTCATTTTGTCGGATTCAAGAAACATTCTGGAAAAATCTATTGATTCATTTTCATGCATACAATTGGGGGAGGGTTGAATTGATTTGAGTGATAAGGTGAAAGAGATTATAAATAAAAAGTTTTAATTTTAAAACCTTCCACTTACTATCAAATAAATTAAAAAAAAAGATTCTATTGATCGATATCTCAGCATAATTGCCGAGTTTCAATGGAGGCAGGTAGGGGAAGGGGTGGGAATAAAAATGGGAGTCATGGTCGTAGATGCCATGGTAATGTGGAATAGGAACTATAGACGACTTCTCTAACAATGCCAAGAATTCTTCTGTCATCTTTGGAGATGGCTTTGTACCACATCTCGTTCATGTCCTCGGAAGAAATCTGTGTATCAGAACCCTCAAATTCATGCTCATCATTTTCAAGACAAAATGGGTCAAACTGACAGCACTTATCTGGCTTCTTGGTCCATCAAAAAATAATACTCCCTCCGTCCCATTTTGATAGTCCTGTTTTCCTTTTTCGCCTGTCTCAAATTGTAGTTCACTTTCCAATTGAAGAATGTAGTTGTATTTTAATTTTCCAAAAATGCCCTTATTCAATATAAGTTGTTGTTACTATAAACCTACCCCATTTAATGAGAGTTGATTCTTTTTTTACCATCAATTCAAGTTCCCATAAAGTTGTACTCTATTTAATGTGAGGGTATTTTAGAAAAATAGCAATCTAAATTTACTTTTCCAACAAAGTTAACTACTTTTTCTTAAACTGTGTGAAAAAAGAAACAGCACTATCAAAGTGGGACGGAGGGAGTATATAAATCCCTGTGAAGCCAGAAAAGTATGAAATCCGATAAGGCCGAGAATTGGGGTTTTTAACCGTTGCTGAGGTTTGTGGTTTTAGAGGTAACTGGTTAATGCAAGCTAGAGATTGTAAAATGGGTAGGATAGGGGGATCTGCTTAATATAAGATGAGACTGAGTAATATGAGTTTAGACCCAATTTTATTTATATATATTTTGAAATTAATTTGGACGGAATTATTTTGGGATGAGTTAAAATTGATCCAATCCAATATCCAAATCTATTTGGTATTCAGTCATATATGAAGCTACCAAGTACCTGCATACCATAACAAATCGGTGCTTGTAAGCTGCACTCTATCTTCTATCCCACTTCAAAATAATCTAAGAAAAGGATAAACTAAACAACAAATAAAGTAACAACATCATCACCAGCCTGATCATGAATTTGACATATCAAATGACTATTCCACCAGAAAGAACACACAAAATCTGTGCTACAAACTTGGCATGGATAGGCTCAAAAATAAATAAATAAATGAAATGACTTGCACTTTCTAACCAAGAAATGGTGAAGACCCCATTCCCTTCTCATACCTGGCTACAGAATTCATACATTTTTTTAAACATTTATCATCCTCATTAAAATAAAAAATAAAATTTCCAGAAGAACTCAAAAAGTAAGACTACATACTATTCCACAGAAGTTAGGTATTGCCAAAGTCTAGTTGCAATCTTATGAGTTCATATTGCAGAGTATATTTAAACCCATATAACAAAGAGCTGTATAATTTGTTTATTTATTTACTTTTATATTGCTTTACAAAACGTGACCACAAAAAGACATATATATTCAGTTTGTGCTATTTATTGCAAAATTTTCGGATACAAACCCAAAACATGATGCCAAGAAAAAAACCATATGAGTATGGTGTGTCAAAGATGGTAAAGAAGATACTCTCCATTTTGAAAAAAATACGATTTGTCAAAGAATTAAAAATCTCTCTTTTTCACGATTGATGGTACAGAAGATGGCTTGATTCTGCGAAGACTGCAGTTGTGCATTCTTCTTCCATCGAGGTCTCTGGAGGCGTATTTTAGTTTGCAGATCATTTTAATGGGAGTTTTTTGAACAAGAATTTTCTGGTGAGATGTTTGGGTCCAATGGATATGCAAGCATTTTTCAAATATTCCCAATAATTGATGGATATAGATGGAATTAGTCTCATATCAAGCCCAAACTCAAAATTAGTAAACTCGTCCCATCCAAAGTTTTGTTAGGCATGGGTAGCTCAATTGGAATTTTGGACAAATTGCCATCTCTAATGCAAGCATAGGAGTGAAAGAAATTGAGATATATACTTATCCTAGCAATTATTAGATAGATCAAACCTTGTGCCCTCTCAAAACCCAAACTATGCGGTATTCATATCATAATTGTGATTAGGTCTTTTGTGTGTCCCCAACTCATAAGGTCTAAATATAGGCCAGTGGATTCGAACCCTTGACACATTTGAAGTTTTCAATTTACTTTACAAGGACTAAATTATAAATAAATTCGAATGTAGACGGTGCCTAAATTAGTGGGGGGGGGCAGCAAATTCGAGAATTCCTCACTTCTTCACACTTTTGTGGAAATTAATTCTAGATTTACCATTGACAAACTCTTTGACTAGTTGTCTAGTGCCCTCTCCTCCTAGGCCTTCATCCTAAAAGTGACTGGCCTTCTTACTAATTTGGTTCTGTGGTTGAGAACATGTTACAAGACCTATTAGAAACACATTTAGGTAGCACTCAAAAATATGCAGGATGGCAAAATTTGTACACATCTGGATGTATAAGCAGTATAAATTTCTCTGAAGTCCTTTCGAGAAAAAGAATTTGATCTGAATTGATATTACTAAGAACTCATAATTTTCTGAGGGTGGAAAACCTAATATTCTAGGAGTTCTGGGGGTGTAAGTGGTCCCTCCCAGTTCCTCCAAGTCCCGTCCCTGCTCAATATCCTGGATGATGCACCCTGTGCTGGGGGTATGCACCAGATACAAGAATGGTACAATTTATCAACTTACCCCGGGATGACATATGTTGCCTATCAAATGCCTTCAACTGTCGAAGTAAATGATTTATATTCTTCACCATAAAAATAAGTTCAAGGCAGCAACAGATTCTTTGGTAGAATGCCTACCCCAAAAAAAAAAAAAAAAAAATTTCTATGGTAGAATCATTTTTAAGTCTGTCAACAGGCACCGATGAGATACTTGATTAGATTGCTTTTTGTTTTTCGCTAGGAACCTAAGGTAGATCGCGAGAACCAGGCACTTAAGATGCCACTTCTATGCAGAATCTGCAATAACTACAGTTAGAGATTACTAATTTACCAATCCATTTGTGTTATATAGTTTACAGGAGTTCCAAAGAATAATTGTCTTGAAAAAATGGAATATGTTTCCGGAAGAAGTTAAAATGCAGAAACCACAGTTTATATGAGAAGGGGATTGCACATGTTTTCGAATTCTTTACCAGAAACTATCTGCCTAAAGTTAAAATGCCAAAAAACTTGGCATCTGGTAAAAAATATGAAGTCAATTTTTGGAATCCCCCATATTTAGTACTTAAGGTTTTGTTTTTCTTTTGCATGCGTGCGTGTGTGTATGTTTGTTAGAGAGAGAGAGAGAGAGAGAGAGAGAGTTAAAGCCATATGATTTGTTGTAACAAGGAGGCCAAGCTAAAAAGAAGAATAGGCACATTGCACCTGAGGGTAAAGAAAAATATTGTCTGGAGTACAAGAAAATAATGATTAGGGAAACTAGTGAAGAAGGACATAACTTATTTGCTGAGTCTTTTTTGGTTGAACATAGAACTTTGGAATCTGAATGCCATAAAATTTACTGAAGATTTATGGCATTTTTTTTAGCTACTTCAGACCAGATTATTCCATTGAAAAGAAGGCATTACACCGTCTGGAAGATTGACCATTACAATGTAATTTCATGTTACTTGAGGCATCAAACTTGTCTTCTACATACAAACTAAATAATTATGCCTCCTCTATTGAATCTCTATCTCTACAATCGTGCCCTATGCTGTCTCTGATGAGTAGCGGCTCAGCATCTTTACAGGAGATCCACTTATCAGACGGCCTTCAATCAATCTCCTCATCGCTTGATCAGTCAGTTTTGCCCTTTCATCGATGTGATGAGAGCAAAATGTATGTACCAGATCATGTACAAAATCTGCAAGTATCCTTCCTTTACAGTTAGAGATGTCAAATGTGAATAACCCTCTTCACTATCTGCTACACCTTGCCTCCATCAGATGAATTAGGAAGCTTTCTCTGGGCTTCAATATCTGTAGATGCAGTAGCTACAGAATTTGATCCTCTCGAGGGAGCTGAAGAAGGAGATGGAAGCCTTTTAGGCAGCATCTGTTTCCACATATCCTTTGGAAATCTTGATGCCTCTGATGAGATGAGAATCAAAGCAAGAAGAAGACTGAAGAGCATGAACTTATGCCTCCTACAAGAACCTGACATGATGAATACTTCAAGAAGAACTACAGAGCCTCTTTTAAGCATCCCAACATATAGCTTTTAAGATAGCTATTGAAGCAGACAGAGTTGAGCACTGTGTGAAGGCTGCCAACTTTCTTTGTTTGAGTAAAGGTGAGTCAATGGCAGACAGTTTGACATTTTATAATCCTAAACTGTTAGCAGTATATGCTTCTGTTGTTGGAATCAAATACAAGAGAAGACTAGCAATGTTTGAAAGTTAAGCAAGTTATGAAAAGATGCTATTTCTATTACATTGTATCCCACAGCAGTTGGGCTAATCTTAAAAAAACAGGGGACAAATCCTTGCTGTCAGGCTTGATAAAGTAATAAAGTAAGAGAATCAGTAATGTTGGTCTGTTAAGGTCATATAATATTCAAATGAACTGTTCTTTGTCCATTTTATGCCAATGCATGCATGCTAATGCTAAAACAATATTCCAGTATAAGTATGTGCTTAGCAATAAAATATGTATCCACTTCCAACTATGATTGTTTGAGCAGTTAAGATGTAACTATAATGTATATTTTAAAGTACAAAAAAAAAAGAGAATAATGCTGTTGCGTGCAGAAATAAGATGCATCTAATGAATATACGACTTTTTCTTGAAAACTAGGACCTCAACCAACTGTTTCAACCCACAACCCAAAAAAAAAAAAAAAAGGTCAACTGTCTAATATGAGTTTTGAGAGCCCATACATGATACATTTGTTTTACAACAAAATGTATTTACCACTATGTCATTTTTTAAGCTTGTACTATATAACTATGCCAGACCATATATTATGTGTTACCCTTTAAAACCATGCCAACCAAATACTACTTGTTTTGATTCTTGAATTGCAATCATGGCAACACGAGGGGAGTAGCTTTTGATTAATTTTAAGTTGGTGAGAAGCCAGACAAGGTGCATTAGAAAAGGTAAAAGGGTTTTGGAAGAAGTCCAAAAGGCAGCATATTGCAACTGTTCTGCACTTTTTGTCCAACCGGGAGAATTGTAAAATGAACACCAAAGATAATAATGAGTATCAGAAGCATAGCATAGTTTTTACAATCATTCTTACAGAAAATACGGTCTTCTGGCACCGCTTTTTGGCTCAATAGGGCGGCGCTAAGAAGTTTAATCTTCCCTTTCAATCCCATAAGCAATCTGATCAAATTTACTATCAAAAAAAAAAAGTAGCAAAAAGAAGAAGAATGTTTACTTGCATTCATCAAATTATTACAGGAAACGAATTATTGATGTCATTTTTCTCCTTTTTGGCTCTATAAGTGATAGATGTTTTCAATGGTATAATTAAACCTTCCAATAAAGCGATATTCACAGTACATATTCTCTTTTTTTCTCTTTTTTTTTTCTGGGCTCACTTTATTATCTTATTAGTCTAATGCTGAACACTTTTACCCAGGCAGCTTAGTCATACAAAATTTTGTTTTCCATTCAACGCTTAGAAGGGGGAAAAGAGGAAAGTTTCTTGGCATAAGGGACATGTATTTGCAATTTTCAAGAGCTTTTCAATCATAAAATATTAGACAACCAACAAAGGCATTTCAAAGAAAAATATGAATAGATTACTTCCCCACCTTTTTATATAACAACTCAAGTGGCATGTCATTCTTTCTCTCGACTATGTTACCCTTTCTCTAGCCTTGTCAAAGAAGTGACCACCAAAAGATTAAATTGAAACTAGAATGATTAAACTATTTATCTCATTAATTCACTTTGAATATATGAAGCCCATGTCTTCTTCAGGTTAATTGGTGAAAACAATTAGTACACTTTCTTGATTAGTTATTCCAGTTACTATATTTGTCCTTGGGAATGAAACAGGAACAGTTTGGATAAGGAAAATAAAGGGTTCATTGGATTCTGGTAGTTTATGCTAGTGCAAAATGATAATGTTAACTAATATTGAACAAAATGTTGGATTTTAGGCAATTGGGAGTAGGCGGGTTGGGGAATTCTCCAAACTCTCAAAGTGGTAGGGTCAATGTTAGGCAATTGGAAGTGTGTTTTTGTGGTTATTTAATAATTTATTGGTCATCTCATTTGAATAATTTGATTGAATAAGATAAGAGTGATTAATCTCATGTTCCATTTTTTGTATGACTACTAATTTTTCACTTAAAATCATTATTTCGTGGTGAAGTTACACTAAAAGGCCCTTTTTTATATATATATATATATAACAAGGGATACAATAGCACAGAACTAAGTGTACGCATCCTTTGATGATTTTCCCTAATTGAATGAAGAAGATGCAAAACCAGTCGATATAGAAAATAAAGTATTAAGTCAAAAAATAGGTGATATATACAAATAAAGGTAAATTTAATTTAAAAAATTTGTTGTTCTACTGGAAAATACCAATGAAAGAAATCAGTCTTGTAATTTCAGAGGAGAAAAATAAGAAATTGGGCTGTAATTCATCTGATTACACAAATGCATGCTGCCAAAAAATTGAAAAAAAAAAAAGAAAAAGAAAAGGCTACACAAAAGTTTTTAAAATTTCTGCACAAAAGTCTTGTGCATTTGAGAAAATATGACCATTTTTAATCAGTTTCAAAACAAGAATTTGACCTAAAGTATACCTCACTTGTTCTATTCATTTGCTTATAAGTTCATCAAATCAAGGCTAAATGCGGAAAAGTGCTCATATCACAGGATGAAATGCAATACGACCAGCAGCCAACCTTGAAACGACAAGATTATCAAATCTGCATCCATATGACCACAGGCCTGTCCAGAAACTCAGCTTAGAGACATTAATCTTGGGCCGGAGGAAAAGCAAAAGAGAAATTTAGGCCCGTTGGGTTTTATTTTTATGAGATGTTTATTATTGGACCCGAGTTTAAGTTTTAACGTCACTATCCAGTTGGTCACCCATTCTAAGGTTCCTGTTCCTTTTTTTCTTCTTCTTTTTTTTTGAAAAAAAAAAAAGCCTCGTTTATTTAGGTTCATAGACACACAACTAAAAGATAAAGGAACAAAAGATGAGCTTTTTCTCGTAGTGAACTTGCTATTGTCTTTAGAATTAAGATTATTTTGTCACTTATATACTAGTACAATTTATACACAAAGACAAGTACTTTTCGAGAAAAGAAACAAGAAACTACACCTACAGCAATCATTTCGAAACAATTATGAATTCTATGTATAATTCCACTTACAAGAGTGTCATTAATCTAATTAAGCATCCTAATTAAATAAATTATTCAGAGACACACCTTAATTGGAAATAATGTGTTTGGATAGAGGATTATTTGAAAATTTTTCGATGATGACAATGTAACACTTTTTGTCACTTGGTATGTACGAGGTGAAAATATGTTTAGGAACGTAAAAAAAATGATTAAAAAATATGTTTATAATGCGAGCAACAAAACTTTTTCAATTAATAAGGTATTCAAACACACTACTAGTCTATTAATTGAAGAAGCACTAAAGAATGAAGCTCAAAGTCATAAATGGAGAAAGACTTACAACTCTGTCTAATGTAATTAACTTGGAAATCAATATCAAATACAATAGTTGCACTTAATGAAATGGAGTTATTTATACTCCACTTTTTGGATAATATATTATGTGATAAGAATAAAATACGCATAAGTTCTAAAATCTCATGTTTTCATAACATGAAAAATAGTAAAGTACATAATTGTAAAAGTAAAGTGTATATATTACAACCTAAATAAATTATGAGTAAATCTTATATATACTGATAATATATACACTATTATTATTAGATCCATGATATATGTGTAAAAATTAAATTTTAAATTCAAAATTTATATAATTATCATTCATCCAACAACGCTGACAGTGTATATGTAGAAAACATTTATTCATAAATTATTGCTAAAACAATAATGTATGCATGCCAATGTAGTGTGTGAATGTGTGAGTAAAGAAGCTGAGGGGTGAGCCACTGAGCCTAAGAGGACAAGCTTTCAAAGACAAGTGGTGTGATTGGTTTGTGATGGATTTGTGGGTCCGAAACATGACCCGAAAACTTTCCAAAATCGCGAGTCACGTCTTTCCACATCCACACACCTCTCCTTCTCTCTCGAACACCTTTCTCTGTCACACAGATTGACACGCAGCCAAGAAAACAACATTCAGAGAAAGAAACCGAAAGGAAAGAAAGAAAGAGGGATTGGCTGTGATGAATTGGTTAAGGTAAATAGAAGAGTATTGAAGCTGGAAAAAGGAGGATGAGTTGTTTGTCATGCAGTCCATGGCCTACAGTCACTTTGCTGGTTCTGCATTTTCTTCACATTCTCCTCAGAGAGACTGCTGCTGCTCTCCTTATATCCGTAATTGCAAAATCAAGAATCCTTCACCTGCCGTTCTGGTTTCCTCTTTCAGTGATAGAAGACCTCCCTACAACACTCTTGTCTTCCAGGTACTCGTATATTTTTATCTCCTTTCTTCTCTGGAACAATGGCATTGTCAAATTTTACTGCATTTTTATTTTTCCAATTACACCAGTTGCTATTGTGTTACTATTATTCTTGTTTCTGATGCAGTATAAGCAAATAAGGCTATCTTAGTGACTTCACCACATCTATTGATTATATGTTGGATAATCTGCTTGGTTCTTAACTTCTTATAGTTCTGTTTTTTTAGGACAAATAAACCAATGTGGGAATTGTTGCTTTTCTCTGAGCTGGTCTTTATTGGATTTTTCCTGCTTTTATCTTCAAGATATGGCATTCAACAGGAGAATTGCTGTCCGGGTTTTCCTGAGTGGACACCATCTTGAACTATCACTTGATAATGTAGGATTAGTTCACAATTGGTGGACAGAGTTGATTCTGTTCATTTCCCCTACTTCGTGCAATGTCAGTGATTATGCCACAGGTTTACCATAGAATTGATGTTCTGTTGTTGGTTTCAGTTGTTTTTGACTTGAATTGTTTGACATAACTCCAAATAGAAATTTCTAGTTCAACATTAATCGAACTTGACCTTAAGTACATTCTAATAGCCAAAAGTACTGCTGGTTAGTGTAAATTATGAAGCCTAAAGTGTTTGGATTGAGGAATTTTCACCTCTTCCTCTCTTCCCTGAAAATCTTCTCAACGTTAAGAACTCTCTCATGAATGAGATGCAGTAGCTTGCAGGAACCAAGAAGAGTAGTAGCAGAGGAGATGTATAAATTTGTGCTTTGCTTTGTTAGCTGTCATCTGAGAATGAAAACAAGGATTAGGGACATTTTTTCTACTCGTTTTGGAAATCTTGTAAAACATGATGTGTCGTAACCCTTTAATTCTTGTTATCTTATTTTCTGCGTGATTTATATATACATTTTGATGTTGGGGTTAATTCTAAAGATTGAATCATTGGAGAGCATTACTCTAGAGAAATGCCACTGCCATTGATTACTCTGAAGAATGTCAAAGATTTGTTCTCAAGACTCTGAAGTTTCATGCATACACAAGTGAATTTTCGGTCACATTGTGGTGCAATTTGTGACTTGAGAGACGTTTACTTTCTTTCCTAGGCTGTCAGGCTCTTGGGTCCTCCAGCTAGATTTGAAGCTTCAAAACTGAAGGTTGTATTCTCAAGAAAAGAGGCAGATACTTACGAGAGAATTGTGCCAAGGACCTACACCCTCTCCCACTGTGACTTTACAGCAAATTTGACACTAACTATCTCAAATATTATCAACCTAGATCAGGTAAGAATTTTGCTGCTTCGTTTGAGGAGAATTTTTGCTGAGACATTTGACTCAAGAACAGACTGGTTTTCCCTCTTACCTTTGCTTAAACTATGATAGCTTTCCATTGGTTATTAAGCTGGTGAAGACTAGCACAAATATATACAGACATCAGAACAGACATTTTTCTGGCAATGATTTAGACTCTTTAACAGATGTTAAATAGAAAATCTGACATGTTCATCATAACATGCTAATATCTGCTTCCAACATGGCAGCTGAGGGGGTGGTATAGCAAGGATGATGTGGTTGCTGAGTGGACAGAAGTGAAGGGGAATCTGTTCCTAGATGTTCATTGTTATGTCAGTGGGCCAAATTTTTTGCAAGAGCTGGCTGCAGAGTTTAGATACCACATATTCTCCAAGGAATTGCCTTTGGTAAGTCCAATTTGATGCTGATCACTACTATCTTTTAACGTGGCAGCCAGAGAACATTTGTCGATTCGATTAAAGTTCTATTCGAATTTAACAAGTTTGAGTTAACGTCCACAACTGAATTTATCAAAATGATGAAATCAGTACTAACCTTATTCAAGACAAAATGTTGCCATTCAACATACATTGCAATTGGTTGATATAAAAACATCAGGTTCTTGAGGCTGTGCTATATGGGGACTCAGCTCTTTTCAAAGAGAATCAAGAACTAATGGATGCCATAGTTCGTGTATACTTTCATTCTAGCTCAAAGAAGTACAATCGCCTGGAATTTTGGGGGCCACTCAGGGAGGCCATAAAGGTAGTCAAATTTCTTGATGTAATGCATAAGGCCATAATAAGATGAGATGAATTTCTCATCCATCCTGAGGGAAAAGCAATTAAAGTATTATCATTATTATTTTTGACCTGGTTTTCAGGGTAAACGAGAAGATAAAAAACATGGGTTCTTACCAAGAGGCAATAAAGAATCTCCACGTCCAAAGCTTTGGGGGAGTCCGAAATCAATCTTCCAAGCACTTTTTGCCTTCCTTCTATAATTTGGTCTATGAAAAGTACTAAAATAGCCACTGGAGATTGAAGCCATTCTCCACGAGGTACTTGAGGGCAGCAACCAGAATATCATGTTGTAGGGAGCTGGTAATCGGTCGATAAGTATTGGACACTAATTGATAAGAATTGCTTTCAAGTTCATTTGATTATTTCGTATCTATAATGTTCTTTCAAATGAATTCTTGTATAATCAAGACATTACCTTTCAAATGTGCAAAAAAAAAAATAAAAATCATCTCAGAGTTCCCAATGTCACATCCAAGATTGATACATATGCTGCTAAATTCATAATAATAAGCCAAGATCCGCTATACAATTAGTCACAAAAGCTTTTTGGAGGATTGGAATTGATCAATTAAAGAGACAACTAAAAGGTTGGAACTCTTTCTAACTCCTATTCTTTTCTTCTTTTTTCAGTTCCTTGTCAAAAAATTTGTTTAATTTCTCTGTCAAGAGTTAAAGGTAACAGAGGGTTGGGAGGGTTAAGATTATTAGTAGTAGCAGTATAATTTACATGAACAGATGTACAGATGTTGTGACTACAAGTGTTTATTTGATTTGTTGGGTATTGTTGAAGTTTTACAATATAATTCCTATTAATTTCTTTAAATTAATGTTAAATACACTGTCGGTGTAAAGATTTTTTATACTAACAAGTATAGATATGTGACACATAAATAAAAAGTTAATTTAAAATTTTGAATGATGATGATATGTCATTCATTTAAGCCTGAGTGTGAAAAAAATTTTACACTGACGTTGTATAAAAAGTAATCCCTAATTTTTTAGATTGATGGTATCTATTCACCTGTCTTTGTTTAGATCTATTGTATCTTTATTCTTCATTCTCAAATTCTAGTTGTCTTCATGACTTGAACGAAAGCCAGGAATGTCATTGAACTTCAAAGCTAGCTAGTAGGTAACTGACCGGAAATCGGGCCTCTCCAATTTCAACTCTATCCAGTTATGTAATGAGTTGAATATTTAGTATAACGTGTACAATTTTAATTATTACACCAAAATTATGTTAGTTTACACAGTTGGATGAAATTGGATAAAATTCAATTGGAGAGCACCGGAGCTAATGGCTAAAGTGGGCACTAAGTATATATACGAGATTTTAATGCCTTGTCCCTGTTTGTGTTTAGTGCATTAAGGATATTGAAAGGTATAGACATTTTCAATTTGCCCCAAAAATCATAAAAGATTTTATTTAATTTATTCTTCTTGCATTATTTCTTGCACAAAAACATGTTGGACGATGTAACTAATATCGTACTAGAATTTGATCTTGTTGCTAACATAATCTTTGAGTAAATTTGAGATTAGCTCAAGTAGCCACATGTGGTCAAACTTTTACATCACACATATTTGTTACCAAAATGGCAAAATAAAAACAATTTTGGAAACAAGCCAAGCATGAAACATTGCTATTCTATAATGTCACTATTCTAGACTTCTAGCGGTGCTTCCTTTTTTACTGCTTGTTAATGGTGCACAATTTGTTACTCAAAATTAGAAAATGGTCATGTTTATAAGGTGATATTTTACAGTACATATTTTAGGTATCTCAAGTTAAATTTACTTTTGAATAATGAAATGAGTAATTTTTTTTTATCCTTAGATTGTAAGAACTTCAAAAATTTTAAAATAAACCACTATCATTAATCGTAAATATATATTGAGAAAATGGTACCTAAAATGACCATAGAATTTTCCGTTAACAGTTGTCAGTTTCTTGAATTTACCACATCCCCACCATCAAATCATATACGAATTTAAGCAGTGTACTCCAAACTCAAGCAACACGTGTGATTTCTGCATACCATTCGCCGGATTATGTCACTTTGGAAAAAAAAAAAATTAACTCAGGTGATCTAAGCTGCATAAAATCTAAAATTTGATTTAGCTATCAAATTTAGATCGCCTTCAATGGTGGGGAAAGGGCAATTCTGGCCTTTCTTCGCTAGTGCCAGGCTTGTGTCATCTTCGTTCTCCCAGGCAAGATGCGAGGAGGAGATTGTTGAATTTATCCCACATATATTGTTGAAGGGGTAAAAATGTAGGATGCTTGGTTATAAGTGTGAAGGAAAGTCTCACCCCTCGAACAATCTTTGAGGTGGGAAGAGCCACCCAATACTCATTGACATTCAAGTAACCAATCGAGAGAAAGTGTTGCTAAAACCCTATAAATTTATTATTAAAAACTCAAATCTTGAGTTTTAACTTCCACTAACCTCAAAGTTCAGACCAAATATGAACCTAGACGAGAGTTGAGAGTGTTTTCTTCTTTCTCCTGGCAAGTTGTTTTAAATTTATCGTCTTAGTTTTGTCTTAAACCCTTGGTTAAATCTTGATAATTTTTCAAGTTGTTGCTTCCTCTATTTTTGCTTCACTAGTTCAAAGTTGCTGACGCTTTAATCTTCTTCGATAGTTTATGGCGTTTTGTGTGCATCGTATTTTATTTTAACTACTCTTGGCTTTTTTTTTCTTTATTTCAGTTTTATTCCCCCTAAAAATTATGTTTTACTTAATGGACTTTAAGAAAAGTGGAGAAAGTTAATAGGTGCTTTGGCCTGGTCAAAAATTATTTACCTAAGTTGACACTAAACTATTTATTGCATTTTAAAGTCCCATCTCAACTTTTTTGATCATTTAATATTGACCCCACTATTTTTTTTTTTGGGAAATGGGGCAAAGATCCAAAATACTACTATAACTATATGAAATTTTCAGAAATTTAGTGGAGTCAAATGACCACACCTGGAGCAACATAGCTCCGCCAGTGTCTTCGACCGTCTCCCGAAAAAGAGTTCCAGATAACTTTGACGAGTTGTTGTTAGTGATTTGCCCTTCCCTGATTGTTCTACTACAATCTGTGGAAACTCACTCAAACATAAGTTATGTGCATATCTCTATACAAAATTAGAAGCTAGTTGTGACCTCCTATAGATTGAAGAAAACAAGACTAACTACGCCAAATGAATAGGAGTTTTATGCTCCATTAGTTGGACAATGGAAAGCAGCAACATTAACGCAATAGTGATCCTGAAAATTTTAAACTAACTAGATTTCTTTTACAGCTCCTTTCTTTCTAAACTATTTTCTCCATTCTAAACTTCTACATAAATTAGAACATCTTAGAATTTGCAATTCAAAAATCCGGCTTTTAGTTAGATATTTTATTCTTATTTTAACAATTAATAAATTAGTAATTTGTTAAATTTATATGACATTATTATTTTTCTTCTTTTATATTTTATGCTCCTTTTTTATGTCTATATATTTGTAAAATAACTTATACACACTCATATCATATATATATATATATAAACTAAGTAATGAAGAACGTGACAAATTTTGAGGTAAACAACTCTTCCAATAACACTAATCAATTTTTCCATAACTTTCCGACTAAACGAACACAAGAATTTGTATTTTCTTGCATCATTTTCTTGTTAACCAAACACATGTGAAAAAGTTAGTTTCCTTTTCCTTTATCTTACTTCACTTCACTTTTTCTTTCCCATCAAACAAACAAAGCCTTAGAGAACCGTAGAGAAAGACAAAATAGGAGGCTTTTTTCTTCCGTGAAAATTTTGGAGTAGAATAGTAGAACACTTGAATATTAATGTGGAGTGCCAAAAAAGATGTTTCAAATACTCTTGAAGTATAAAGCTTTCATTTTGAGCTTAAACAGTATCAAGTCATATATTTTATTCGACTTTAAAAGAATGTATAAACATAAATTTGTAAAAATTTCGGTTCTTTTCAGTTTATTCCGAATAAAATCGGTAATAGAACCAAAACTTTGGAACAGTTTGACAAATGCCCAGAATACATGGCTGCTTAGGACCTAATACAGCGTGCGTTGTTCGTGCTTCATCCGTCAAACCATTTAGGTTTTGTCCGTCATTTATTCTAGTGTTTTTATGGGATAATTTTGTTTATTTTTATACTATATCGTTGTAATTATGCTCACAAAATTTTTCTTATACTTTGTATCAAAACGTAAATAATATATAGAACAAGGCTTGGAAACCTTAAAAGATTCCTATATAAGCTCAAATGATTGACAGAAGTACCCAGATACCCTTTTAAGTGAAGTTCATTGAATCATATATATTTCTGTTGAGCTTAAGAAGCTGAGGCGCAGGTGCTAAGGTCAATTTCTCTAGGATTCTAGATTGAGCCTATTGAAAGTGCTACAGGTTTCAAGCTTAAATTCAATGAAAGTCCCTGATAAGTTGATCCATGTGCTACTTGTCCTTTTTAAATCTTATTTTTTTTTTTCAAGTACTGCTGCTTGAGTTGCCAAGCTTGAGCTTGCAGCCAGTGATAGATGTTGAAAAGGTCAGCTGGAGGAGCTGGGCAAGGGCTAGATTAGTGGAGTTTAAGCCTAGCGTTGGTAAGCCTTGGCTTGGATACTGGGATGTGAAACCAGTATCAGGAGTGCTGCTGCAAAGAATAAATTAGCTCATAGAATAAAGGTACAAGCTTGTCTCAATCTAGAGGAATAAATTGCTAGAACTAGTATAAATAAAACTGCATGTCCTCTTTTGATGCATTTGCATAACCATACATGGGATCTTAAAACAAATGTAAAAACCAAACAAAACATTATACAAAACTCATCTGACCGGTAGAAACTTGGCTTAACAGGCTCACATACTCGCATGGATCGACGTAGTTCTTCACAAAGTACTGTTATTTATTTGCGTTACATTCAATCAATCGTAAGGCTTGGTTTTTTTTTTTCACTCTGAATGAAGAAAAAGAAGAAAATTGCCAACCACAATCTAAATTTCTTCTGCTTCAAGTCTCACTTTCAAGACTAGTCCTCGTGCTTTTTTCGTGCTCTGAAGTTCAAACTTTGTTCTGCATGCTCACATGAACCTTCGCAGTCTCTAATGTTAAGAAATCACCTGCTGCAGCAGCATAAATTTTTTAATTTATTAGTTTGATTTTGACTTTTTACTATTGATAGTTAATTTTAACAAATCTTTTTTTATATATATATTGACCCCACTGAATTTTAACAAATTTTCTTTTCTACATATATTGGCCTTAAATAATTGAAAATTCATAATTTTTTCCATCACAAGAATTTTGAATTTATTTCAAGTTATTTATGGAAGTTATTTCAAGAATAAATTCTTCTAAAGTTTCTCAAAATAAGGAATGAGCTTTCTTGAGTGGAATGGAAAAACCAATTCTTTCAAACTTCAAAGTTTCCAAAAACAAGAATTTTTGAAGTGGATGCAAAATTTTTATTTACAATACGAAATTAAGTTATTATGATTTTCATTCATAATAGGCTATAGATAAATTTCTTAACAGAAACTCATAGAATACCAAGTTAATGGTAGTTCGCAGATTATTTTAATAAATTAAGAGTTTCAGTTACTTACATTGAAAAAGTTGTTTCAACAAAATTGATAATGTATTGATTTTACAAAATTTTCAGAAGATGAGTACTTGTAAGGTACAATTATGAACATTTTGAAGATCTATCATTTTTAGTGCCTGTTCAACTTACCATTAGGATGGAGTTGTAAACTAAATCATGCTGGATGATTTTTAGCAATATGTTAATAAAACTTGTTATATATGTGTGTCTTTTCGATATTTATATATAAATGTGTGTATATATATATATGTATATGCTCTTGGCTCTGCCTCTGCCCTCTCCCAAATCACTCAACCAATCTCTCCCCCATCCAATTACATACGATCCAAACTGTTTTTTTTTTTTTGAAATCATTATTTGTAATCTAAACAGTTTATTCTCCTATGAAAATTTATCAAAAGTCGATAATAACAACATAATAGCATCCAAGGGATTCATTGCTGCTAACAACTCAAATTTTTTTAATCTACAAATTTTGAACTTTGCTTTAGGTACAGAGACTACTAAGCTTGTTTACCTACCTTGAGCGGCGTGTATACAACTTCCTTACATTTGGAACGGATCAAGGGCCTGAATAGTTTGGGCAAGAGTGTCATTTTCCTAAACGTGCAGAGGTGACACAGAGGCGTTATAGACTTTTCATGGAATGTCCATGGCCACCAAATAATGAATAGAATAGGTAATCCATCGTAGGCACCAAAATTTGCATTTATTTTTATTTTATTTATTATTTATTATTTTATTTTATTTTATTTTTGTTTTATTTATTATTTATTTATCTATTCATTCATTCCATCTCATGATATTTTTATTTCTTAAGAAAAATCATTTAAATTCATTTTTTTAGAAAATTAGGGAAAGAAAAGAAAAGAAAATAAAAGGCAAAAAAGAAAAACTAGAAAATCAAAATCAAATTTTGTTAAAAAAAAATTCTCATTGCACGTGCGCGTCTTCTTCCTTAAGCTGGTACAAGAACTAGCAATGAAGCATCAGTACAGGAAATTGATGCAGCATTTTGCACCCCATTTCCACTCATTTTTCTCATTTTTCTTTTTCTCAAACCTTTTGCCACCTAGCCTTAATCTGAAGCGCCAAGAAAGTTCCAGAGTTAATAGCCATCTGATGGCTAAGATTGCAGCAAAAATGGGTATTCATATGAACCCTTGCGATAAGAGTTTAGCAACCCTTGTCTCGTATAAATGGAACAAAAAACGCGGCACTAGGGAAAACAAGAAGGAAAAACAAGAGGGGAGGTGGCGGAAAATAAAAAAAGAGAGAAAAAGAGAGAAGAGAAAGAAAACAGAGGGAGAAAAAAGAAAAAATTCCGGCTGCGTTTTCCTTGGATAAGGCTGATCATCCCGCCTTCTTGAGCAAGGATTTTCTCCGTCGATTTGGCTTCATTCACAAAGCCATTGATTTCTGCACACTCTCTGACGTTGGGAGAGCAATTTTTATTCAAAATTATTGTAGAAAAAACACCTGGAAAACCCTCGAATCTGACCTTCAAGTTGCTGGTGCATGTCTGAAGGTTAAACAAGTTGACTACAGCTGCTCTTTGTGCGTGTTTCCTTGTTCTAGTTTGATCCGAAAGGCTTCATCAGGTACTCCCCTAAACTAATGTTCTAGTTCCTTCCATTTCATTTGCTGTTCTCTTTCGTTTCCTTTTGCTGCCATTGGCTTGTATCTTTCATGTTTTGTCTTGATTTTCGATTTTTTATTTCCTTCAATGTTGAGTTATGAGAATAGGATATGAGTCAGTCATATGGTTTTGTGTGTTTAAGGATTATCTGGCATTTTTGTTGAGTTGATGACGAACTTTCAGAGTAGCAGAAGAAAGCCTTCGAACAAGATGCATGGAAAGTTCTAAAAATTGCGTTTTGGCCGTTAAATTTTTAAATAATTTTACTATAGCCCAAAATCTGGAAAAATAGAACCAATTTTGCCTCTTTTAAGTTTTAATTCTTTTTTTCATATTTTAAGTGGGTTTTTGGGTGAATTAATTCTGGATTTTGACACATAATTAGGCCTTAATAATTTTTGGAAAGATTTATTGTCTTGTTGGGTTTAGTAAATAGTTTAACAATTTGGGCAATGATATTTGGCTGGGCTTTAGAGAGTGGATTTGGTTTATTTTTGGGTTTTGGCTTGGGTTTGGAGGATGAAAGCCTACGCAATTTCTGTTGGGTTGGGGTGGTGAAAAATGGCAGGCCAATCTACCCTTTTTCTTAGGGCTTTCGTTGGGCCAAATAGCTTTTGGCCTAAAGGAGAAATACATGGCCCAATGGCCTGATGTTTTAAGAAATCTGGTAATGAAATTTGCATATCAGTCCCTTTTTGAGTAATTGTATTGTGGCTCTAAAACTTTGGAATTATTTCAATTAGGTCCCTAATTTAATTTTAATTTGATCCCTAAACTTTATTTTTCTTTAATTTTGACCCCTAACTTTATAATAATTATAATTTTACCTTAAAAACTTTGTTAATTTTTGCAATAGGTCCCTAGTAGCTTTGATTTCTTAAAAATAAGTTGTTTATCTTCTTTCATTGTTAATTATATTTCATGAAAAATGCTTTAATTGGTAGATTTCATGGTTATTTCCACTTCTTTATAGTTATTTGTTAATTAAATTAGTGCCTTGAACATTTTCTTGATTTTGGAGTATAAATAGGACAAATTCAACCTCATTTAACCACTACTTCAAGCGAGTTACCTTCTTTTATTTTTTAAACCCTATTATGTGCTCCTATGTGTTTTTTAATGTATAATTGCATGTTTTGAGTGCTTTTCTTTTAATTATTCATTTTAAGTTTCATTTATTCTATTTTGATGGATTATTTGAGAGGCATTTAAATGCCAATTTGTAATAGATAGATGCTCAAGACATGTATTTAGTTAGATTATGTAATAGATAGGCTTTAGTTTTGTTAAAATGTAATTAGTTAAATAAATGTAATAGTTAGGTTATTATTTTTTCAAATTCCACCCTTAGATTGTAGGTAGGGCCCCAAATATAATAGTTAGATCTTTATGTGAGTTTTTATGCTTGTGTGTTTGCATGCTTGTGTGCTTATGTGTTTATTTGTTTTTTTTAGGGCCTTTGCATCTAAATATTATACTTATATGTTACGTGCTTTATGTGTTTACTTGCTTTAATTATATTTTATATGATTTATCTAGTTATAATAAATGCATGACGTCACTACATTAGTCCAACACTAGTTGTGGCCTTTTTCCCAATTTCTTACTAGTCCAACGCTAGTGAAAACTTGTAGAAATGGACTAGTCCAATACTAGACCCTTTAGGCCGTTTTTGCGCTAGATTCACATTCTTTGCGTGACATTCATCGCATTTCATACATGTTTTTCATTTTTAGGCCATTTTCTCATTTTGCACGATATTTCCTCTATTTATTATCTCCCTTACTTCTATATGTGCAAAACATGACATTTAGACTTGCATTCCATTTAGGAAAATAGAAATAGACTAGTCCATTTGCTTAATTAGGTTAGGAGAGTCACTCTTCAAATATGGAAAATGAACGAGTATGGTTTCTTAGCCATAGCACGCTTGTGTCCCTTCTTTGAAAAGAAAAATTGAGTCACGAATCTTAGTTCTCAATACCCGTTATGTTGCATTCTTCTCTTTTAGGTCACGTATATTTATATATTATAATTCTTATTTTATTCGAATCTCGTTTTGCTTATTCATGACCTCTTCTAAGAATCATTTTGGATATCATAATCAATGTAATTTGCACCAATTAAGTTTTGAAGAGATATTTCGACCCTGTCGATATCCTTCAGGTCTAGATTTGCATCCATGTAGAAACATCCAAATGTGATAAGTTTTATAGGTTAGTTTAGAAAAATTTTTGATTAAATCTGGCAACTAGTCTTGGTTAAATTGAAAGGGTGCCTTAGGTTTGATTTTATCAAATCTTTGCCTTCACTTTCTTCAACAGTGACTCCCGAACTCTTTTATCTTATTTTTAAAAATCTGGAGTCGTCTAAAAAGAGTTTTATCTATTTTTAAAAAAAAATACATTTTTAGGTGATTTGGTATACATAAACTCGATACCAAGTGGCAGCTCCTATTTTTTCTTAAAAAGCCTTTTTAGACTATTATTTTGGGGACAAATCATCGTACTTTTGAAGTCCTATTTTGGGCCTTTTTTCTTTATTTATTTTCTAAAATCAAAAACTAATTTTTCAAATAAAAACCATTTTTTAAATCATTTATTTTATTTTTCAAAAAATAGGGCGCGACACCATCAATTTCATTAAACATTTTGTCTATTGCTTCAGGCAACAAGTTAAATATGTTGCACCTTGCATGTTTGGAAGAGTGCATCACCTACCGATCATCTCTCTGTCTCACCAAACAATAGTGCTCTCGTGCATTTTTCTGGCCTCAAATGGGACAAAGCATAATGAAACTTTCCCCAGCCCATTACACGTTTATGCGTGACGCTTTAAAGAAACAACAGAAGAAAAAGCCAAATCAAAACCATGCATGACGTTTTTATGTTATAATGGTGACAAAGAAGAAAAAGACAAAAAGCTTCTATGCATGACGTTTTTATGTTATAATGGTGACAAAGAAGAAAATGGCAAAAAGCTTCTATGCATGACGTTTTACACTCGGCAAAAGAAGAAAATGCTAATCCAAAATTTACTATAACGCTTTTACGTTACATTCATGGGCGATGAGCCTCGTGATTTTTCATTCAAATAGAAAATGATTTCGGCACTTTGATTGTCTTCAATCGGTTTGAGACCACTATAAAATTGTGGTAATCTTCTTCAATCTTCACCATTCAATCAAAAAAGAAATCCAGAGCCCCCTTAAATTTAGAAGTCCATAAAGATTCCCAGAAATGGTTAAGATGTGCACCGTCCCCAATAGCCCAACCTGGGCTATTGTAATCGTGTTCTTGGCACTGATTGGCACCCCAGCTTATAGCATCTCTTGTGCGAATGCCATGGCTAAGTTGTTCCCTTGTCAGACTTTTCTGAAGGGTTCTGGTGCCAACAGTGCTCCTTGCTGTGCAGGCCTCAAATCATTGCAAGAATTAGCTTCATCCGAATCATCGACTAGATTTATCTGCCGGTGTCTCAAGCAAGCGATCTCCACGGGGCTTAGTGACTCAATGCTGGAGAATGCTAAGCTCCTTCCCCAGCTTTGCAAAATTAATTTTCCATTGGTCTTTGATCCTGCTATGAATTGTAACAAGTAAAAGTTCTTTCTCTAACTTTCTCAGTCAAATTGAGTTCACGATAGCAATTTGTCATCTTTGAATTTTAATTTAAATTGGTTTTTTTTTTTTTTGTAAGGTTCGGAATGGCATATGAATCCTTGAACTGGAATAGTTATTACAACGTAAAGGAGACCAGTCCTGGTAGAAGTCCGGGGATGGGCCATGATACTCCTCCTCCTGGAAGGGAGAAGACTAATTAACCTAAGGTTTGATTGCCACTCTGCTTATTTCTTCTAATATCATTTGGCTTAAGGCACCGTAATATTTTTTTTTTGTTGAATTTCTTTCATCTAAATTGTCACTTGATTTTGACTCTTGTGTTTTGCTAATGAATTGCAGCTTGAGCTGGATGGAGCAAAGTGGACGATGCATGGTCATGAAGCTTATGGAAAAATTTTGGCTTGTTTCTTAATATTTGTATCAAATCAGTTATAGAAATTAAGAAAATTGCATCTCCATTTTGTGTGAAATATATGGTCAGTCCCGAGTATTTAATAGTGGGATTAATATTATCTTTCTTATAATAAACAATCTAGTATGTGCTCTTAAGTATGTTTGTTTTTGCTTTTTGGTAGAAAATAGATTAGACAAAAATGACAAAAGAGGGTTCCATTTTGCCTCACAACTTAGCTAATTTATTTGCTTTCCGAAACACATGAGAAATTTTAGCATCTCGCAGCCGCGAGAGAAGGAATATGCAAGCTAGTATGTGTTGTAGTCTAGAGTTGCAACGGAGCCAAATTATCATGTAGCCGTTTAACCTGATGCTTAACCTATTACAGGTGCATTAGAAATGGTTTACACTTATATTTCTTGAAGTTTATTGATCCTTAATAACTTTTGTTCTTCCTTTACTAATATTACTAGGCAAGCAAGATGAAGGGCAAATCTGACACAAATTTCTCGTCTTATTCCTTTAAACAATTTTTTAATGGGACTCTTTCTAACTTGGACTGAAACTGCAATAGATTCCTTAAGTTTAGGGGTGGTCGATACAATTTCTTAAATCAGAGGGGAGATAAATACTACTGTCAAACTTTAGGAGAGGTTTCTGCAATTTTCCCTTGCGGAACTCTGTATGAATCAATAAGAACTATTTGAACCCGATTAGATTTCATCCAAATGTACTACAATTGTAGTAGTATAACATATCAACGAAAAGAAGGGTAAAAAACAAAAAAGCCCCCTGTGATAAACCTAATACACAGAAAAGCCCCCCATGGTTTCAAAATATACAACACGACCCCTCATGCTTTGAACTAAATTGTAAAGGTGACGGAATCCGTTAAACTTAACGGAAATGGTCAAAATGACCAAAATACCCTGATATAATTCAACAAAAAAACAGCTCAAAAAATCATTTATTTTATTTTCTAAGTAGAGAGAATTGAGAGTTAAGGGGTAGAATAGGTATATTTGATAAAAATTAGGTATAAAATTTTTTTTTAGGTTCCAATATGTCATTTCCGTTAAGTTTAACGGATTCCGTCACCTTTACAATTTAGTTCAAAGCATGAGGGGTCGTGTTGTATATTTTGAAACCATGGGGGGCTTTTCTGTGTATTAGGTTTATCACAGGGGGTTTTTTTGTTTTTAACCCCGAAAAGAACTATGTCAATTTTTTCAATTTCATGGAATTATGATCCAAAGAAGAAAAAAGATCGACTAATCGTTCTATGATGAAATTTTTTTTATTTTTATAGTGAAAATGGATTAGTCGTACCTATACAATAATCTATTATTAATATAAATGACTCGTCATTCACTCGGTTTGGGATCATAATCATTATATAGGAGAGATGGCCGAGTGGTTCAAGGCGTAGCATTGGAACTGCTATGTAGGCTTTTGTTTACCGAGGGTTCGAATCCCTCTCTTTCCGTTTTAATTTACCGATTTGACTAAGAATAATGGGAAATGAATAACACTATTCCAACTGTTAGACTTTTCTTTTATATAGATTCCCTATTCCTAATTGTTGTGACACATAAAATACTAGAAAAGAAAGTTCTGTAACTATCAAGAGTAAAGAAGGAATGAAAATATTCCTTTATGATAAATAAAAGCGAGAAAATTCAGGTCAAACCCGAATTTTCTTACTTAACTTTAGGTTAATTTACTTTGACGAAAGGGCAGAAAAATGTCCAAACCCTTTTTTAGTTTAGTTAGGTTTAAGTCTGTCGAGAATAATATTCTACGACTAACAATTCATTTATTTTCAAACCGACCCATTTACTATCTATTATTTGATTGACTAATCCTTTATATTGGAATGGGTGAAGGGTCAAATGGCTTGGCAATTCCTCTTGAGGGGATGAATCCAGAGATTTTTGAATCAGAGCTCGGGATTTTTGTTCATCCTTCCCCGTAATAATATCTCGGGGTTTGCAGCGATAACTTGGTATATCTACTATACGACCATTAACTAAAATATTTCTATGGTTAACTAATTGACGAGCTGCAGGAATAGTTGAAGCCATACCCAATCGAAAAAGGATGTTATCCAAACGCATTTCAAGTAATTGTAGTAAAACTTGGCCTGTTGACCCCTTGGCTTTTCCGGCGATACGAACATATTTAAGTAATTGTCGTTCTGTAAGACCATAATGAAAACACAACTTTTGTTTTTCTTCTAGTCGAATACGATATTGAGATTTTTTTCCCGAACGTAATTGGTTTCTAAGATCATTTCCAGCTCTAGGCTTTTTATTAGTTAGTCCTGGTAAAGCTCCCAGACGGCGTATTTTTTTGAAATGAGGTCCTCGGTAACGCGACATAAAGACTCCTTATTCTTATTTTGCTTATTCTTATTTTGAATGAATTTCATTTTTTTCTATTTTATTTATTAAATTTTTTAAAACCTAAACTAATACAAAACTAAACTAAATGAAGCGAAGTTTATTGAAATAGCATGCTTGTGTACTATAAAAAAGAATGAGATGAATTGGATAAATATCCACACTCCTTTCTATTTATTTTTCTATTATAGAAAAGGATATCCCCTTCCTGACATATATAGTTGGAAGTTCTTATTCTTATAACTTAATAAATTATAAATTGATGGCTTTTGGAAAAGGGGGACGACACCCTTTTATTTAATATTCTTTGAGACATTATCAATTACGTAAAAATTTGAATAAATAGGAAAGCCGGCTATCGGAATCGAACCGATGACCATCGCATTACAAATGCGATGCTCTAACCTCTGAGCTAAGCGGGCTCATATAATATCCATTTTATATGGATAGGAATTCCATAAACTATTAGAATCTTAGTTAGTAACTATTACTTCTTATCTATTCATAATCGATATGGATCTAGAAAAGAATAAAATAGAATTTCAAATAAATTATTGAATATTATAGAGCACAACGATTAATATAGCGATATAGAATTTCGATTTTTTTATCACTCGATTAAATTCGAATTATCATCTACTATTAGATAGTAAATAGTTTTAGTATAGTTAAATTAGTTAAATTTTTCATTTTTGAATTCAAATGACATTTGGAATTCTTTTTTTATACTTCTATATATATTTATATTATTTGATTCTATATCATATATTTCTAATTCTAATTAGGAGTTCTAACTAATGAGACATTCTCCGTTTTCATTCATAAAGATGTAATTAATGTTGTAATGTAAAGTAAATAAATCGTAAAGGCGAAAATTAAGACGACAAAAAAAAAAGAATCGACCGTTCAACTATTCAAAATTGCATTGGAAAGCTGACAGGGAGATATATATATATATATCTAAGATATATATTCATCTATATTGAATTGGGGATACAGAAATGATAAAATCATATTGGATTGAACCAAATGGGGGTTTCCTATAGAAGATAGATAAGAAATCAAAAAAAAAGAAAACAGTTTTTTAAGATAGGAATCGGTATCAAATGCATTCAACGATTTCAGTATAAAATAAAGGAAAGAAAAAAAGCATCATTTGATCAATGAATATTCGATTCTTTCTTCAATGTGGAATCTATTCACACCAATTCTTCCATTTTTATATAAAAAATACATATTCAGTTGAGTCGTCATTAATCATTTAATATAGTATTCAATACGTATATACGTTTATCTTTCACTTTATCCTTTCGAAATTTTAGATGGAAAGATTTCTCTACTAATGCAGCCAACTCCATTTGTTAGAATAGCTTCCGTTGAGTCTCTCCACCTATCCTTTTTTCACTTTCTGAACCTTTCCTTTGGTTTCGGAAAACGGGATTTAGCTCAAGATTGCCCATTTTTATTAATTCCAGGGTTTCTCTGAATTTGAAAGTTATCACTTAGTGGGTTTCCATACCAAGGTTCAATTCAATTAAATCCGTAGCATCTACCGATTTCGCCGTATCCCCATCCCGTAGGGTCAGTTTTTGGAGTTCCGTAATCCCAACTTTTCTTGGTCAGTGGAGTTTCGTAATCCCATATAATTTGAGCGTCGTACTGGTTAGCAACTTGGCATAGATTGGGCCAACGGGCCTTTTAATCCACAAGTTTACTTTCCATTTTGTCGTGTAAATCTGTATCCATAGGGGCCCAATATTTTTGAAAATTGGATCAGATTAACCAGTCGAACTCAAGAATCGGACATACATGTGATCCGGTTCAGTGATTGACCCAAAAATCAATTGAATCAATAAAAACTAGTAAAATCGAGAAATTCAATTGATTTGCATTAATTTTTTATTTTTTAAAATAGATATTTCAATTTTATTCAAATTTTTTAATGCTAAAATAAATAAAAATTTATCACACTTTGAACCGGGATTAAATTGGTCGAAATGTAAATCGAAAGCTCTTCCAATTCACTTTCCGATCTCAAATTAAGAACATTGAATAGCCCAGATGCACCCTATTCAACATGGTTTTGCTGCTAACAAATTCTATTCTCTCTCCATCTTTATTTATTTATTTATTTATTTATTTTTTTGGGTGGGCAATGCCACCCTGGGGCTTCTTCCACAAATTTCCTCATATACCTCAGGCAAGATTTTTTTTTTCCTTTTCAACGTACCTCAGGCAAGTTGCATTATATTATTAACTTAGAACTTTGGTTGGTTCAATTCTCACAAATTTTATGAACTTTCTATTAGGTCTATGCATGGGTAACAAAGAGTTACTATAACCAGAACAGAATCTCACACGGTATATACCTTAAGAATGATCAAGAGCTCAATCTCCAATCTTTTTCACTGTTTCTGTACGCTATTATATCGCTAAAAATCTATTTCTCATCTAAAGCTACTGTACAATTCCATTAATCCCCAAACACCAAAACAATCTAATATTAATTCTTTAGTTATTATCTCATAAGTTAGGATGATGATTTAGTAATGTTATCAAATTATCGGGGATAATTCTGATAGTTCATTCACTTATCCACTAATAACATGATAAGTCTCATCTATAGATTCGGACATAACTATAGTTTCACTATGTCCAACCAATGTAGTTCGGGCGTGACAATTCGGCCATAATAGCTCGGCCATGACATTTCAGTTATGATACAAGTCAGGTATTATTTTTTTCAGCCTCTACACTGTTAAAAAGATTCAAACTGCAAACACCAAAACAATCTAATATTAATTTGTGCAGTCCGATGCCTATGAAATTTCATATATAGGTTTTAAAAACCCTGCCTATTGGATATAAATGATGCAGAAAATAGCAAATAAACCGAAAAAAGAATGTATTCAATGACTACTAGATTAGTGAATTTGACTATTTTCCATAGGAATTACAGCAAAAGAACACAAAATTCGATAAGGGAGAGACCACTAGCTAAATCACTCATAAACTAATTGACTGAGAAACAAAATATGAACTCGGCTTCTCCTAATCAAATCAACTAAACCACTCCTAATATTAAATCAACTAAACTGCACCAAATATCGTATATTATAGTAATATACGATAATCGAGTTGGAGTACATCTTGAGCCTAATATTCAAATGAACCTACATAACGAGTCACCTAAAATGGTCCAAATATTCGAATGAGCATACATCTTGAGACGAGTCAACTGAATCTACGATATTTGGGTTTGACTAAATCTTTAGATGAGTTTTTTGGGCTTGTGGTTGTTGCATTGTTTGGTTTTGTTTCCACTTTTACCCTCTTCCATTGAATATAAATTCGATTTTTTTTTTTTAAATTCATATAGGGTCACTTTGTCTAGTATAAATTTACCAAAAAAAAAAAAAAGCTCAAAAAGCTCAATTCTCCACCATCATTATTAAATTTCGTGCATTTTTCGTGCTTCATTGTTCGAAAAGTCTCCCTTTCGTGCTTCATCATTACTAGATTTCGTTGCACTTTGCGTGCATTTTACACTCAAGCAACAGGCTATAACATAATGTGCTGCATTTTGAATTTTCTTAAACCGTAATTTTTTTAGACAATACCATAAATTGAGAAAAGACAAGGTCAAAAAAATGTAACGAAACAATTTTGTTATAACTTAAAGTGCACACATACATTTGCAAAAGAAAAAAACAAAAAATCACAGAGAAAATAAAATTAAATGGATGGTGTTAAATCATACATAACACTTTAAATGATTTCTAGGGAACTAAAAGAAGTTGCCTTAGTCTATTTCTTGAATTAGCATATGTATAACTTTCATCTAACCACAAGTTTCTAAATTGAATTATTGCCAAATAATTGGAAACCCTTGCGTACCAGAATTAGCATAAATAAGTCATGTAACAAAGTTATAATATTGATCTTTTACCTTTTACCAGGATCCCTGATGTTGGCCAAGTATCTCCCAATGGCCTCTTCCTCGTACCCCCTAAATGCACTTCTTTTGCAGTAGTAGTACAGTCGTAGTTGCTTTAGTGCGAAATACCTCACTTCCCTACCAAAAGAATGGACAAGAGAGCAATTTAACACCTTCACTTGAATAGAGAAGCTTGCTATTCACTTTTTAAAACGTTTTTTTTTTTTTTGCTTATTTACATCAATTTTTCATACTTAAATGAAAAACAAAACTAATTAAACCTATTTCACATTACACAAAGAGATATACTAATTCTGTTGATTTTTCTTGCTATTTCTTATTTGAATTTTTGGTATTTTTTTTGGTTCAATATTTGCACTCACACAGTGCATACATACTACCGAAATTTCTTTGTTTCCTTATAAATTTCAATCATAATAGTCTGAAAATTGGTTGAGGCTTTCAAAAAAAAAAAACCTTTTATTTTCTCACAGACAATAGCATGATAAGCATGGTAGGGCAAAGCATAATAATAGAAATGATTGGTAGGACACATAATATAATAGGAAAGATCACAAAATTCATCAAAAGAGGAAATGCAATTTAATTTATTTATACTGTTTCTAACAATTTATTCAATTAAATTGAGGCAAGCTTATACCCTTATTCTATGAGCTAATATATTCTTTGCAGTAGCACTCCTTATACTGGTTTCACATCCCTCTATCCAAGCCAAGGCTCACCAACGCTAGGCTTAAGCTCCACTAATCCTGGAGCACTTTCAATAGGCTCAATCTAGAATCATAGAGAAATTGACCTTAGCACCTGTGCCTTAGCTTCTTTAGCTTAACAGCTATATGATTCAATGAACTTCACTTAAAAGAGTGTTTGGGTACTTGTATCAATCATTAGAGCTTGTATAGGAATCTTCACGGTTTCCAACTCTTGAACTACTCTTGCTCTATATATCATTTACGTTTTGACACAAAAGTATAAGAAAAATTTTGTGAGCATAAACTACTCCATAATTACAGAGATGAAGTATAAAATAAACAAAATTATCCCATGAAAACACTCAGATAAATGACAAACAGAATGTAAAGGGTTTAAAGGATGAAGCACGGATAACGCACGTTGTATTAGGTCCTAAGAAACCATCAATGTATTCTGGGCATTTCTCAAACTGTTCCAAATGGAATTCATACATTTGCACTCAGTCTTTATTGCCTGATAATGTTTAACTAAGAAATAAGGATGTAGTTTTGATTTATGAGGATTTCCAAATATATTCATTTCAAATGCATCCATTCAAATTCTTTTGCTAAATCCAAATGGAGCCCTACTTAATTTCTTGTCTCGTACTTTGCATCCTTAGCATCCTTAGCGATCTTGCCATTAGCAGGCAAGGCTTTCTTGATGCTCCCAATATTGCCAATTGGGAGAAACCAATCCTGCTCGCTGACGTTTGATTGATTGCTTAAGCTGTTTCTCCTCATTTTCATTTTCTTGCTTCCTCACTCAAAACTAACTACTTTTTCTTCTGGACTTGCATGGGTGTTAGGGGTCTGGATTTTGCATTTAAAGTTGGAAACTAAACCATTTACTTGAATTTGATGCAATCAAAACATTACACTTCCATTCTTTTTCTTGCTCAAAATTTTTTTTTCTGAATTATTATTTAATAACCTGAGGTTGAAGTGCTACTTCCTTAAACATTCTTTTTGTGTCATTTAAGGAGCTGGTTTTCAAATTTCTTTCGGACATATAGCCAGTTCTTTTTTCTTTGGTAGAGTACATTTAGTCATCCTTTAACAGATTTCGTGCGCTTTTCGGGCTTTGTCCTTCAAATAACCTGTCAAGGATTTTGTGGCTTTTACAAGAGTTCAAAATCACGTATGGTCCCAAAATTATGCTGGAAATATAAGTTACGAATTCAATGAACCATTTTCGTTTTCACTCTTAATTAGTTCAAGAATAAGAAGAATAAAAAGAAAAGAGCAAAAAAGAAACATCTACTTCTCAATAAAAGAATGATAAAACTGAGAAAGCTTTTCTGATTAACAAACGTTTGATTTTCCTTATCCTAGTTCCATCTGTATTAAACTTATAAAGTTGTATATGACTCTATTCTACTAATTGCTTCAAATAATGTTTTTTTTTTTTTTTTAAAAGTCAGTAAAATGAGGCAAGCGGTACTAGTTATCTCCATCCAAAAATTTTCGAATTCTTTCAAGTTTTGGGATCTTTTTACATTTACAAATGCATGAAAAGAAAGAGTTGTTCGCATTACTTGATTCATTAGACTAGAAAGCTTTAGTTTACATTTATATTATGAAAGATTTGACTAACTTTGATTTTTTGGATGTTACAAGTTTTATGAAGACTTCTATGAGGTGGATCCTTAAGTAGCTGGTTATCTGTTCAACAAATTCTTTCATTATAATTGTATATTTGTAGAATATCTTATCTACTAGTAGAGGTGGCAAAATGGGCGGGATGGGCGGGATTTGATTGGGTTTGAGATGGAACCGCGTCATATCAGTTTGGGCCCAACCTTACCCATATGTGTTTTGGGACTAACTTGGGCGGGATCACTTTGGGATGGGTTTAGATTGATCCCGCCCAATATCCAAATCTATTTTCTACATATTTTTTTTCCTTTAATTCATTTTTTATTTTTAATATAAATTTAATATTTTTGATTTATTAAATTTCTTTTAGTTTTATTAAATTAACATGCAAGTGCTTTATACTCAAGATTCCCACCAAAAATTGGATTAACAAGTAAAGGAAAAAATAGATATACAACCATATTCCAACATATACCAAGATGGTCAAGGTACTTAGGGTGTTGAATATTTATCATCATCATTGTCCAAGGATGACAGGTCTAAATTGACTGAAATGCTGGAAATTCTTGTGGATAATGACTAGGAAGACTACTAAATTATATTCGTTGGTATGACTATAAAAATTGTTAAAGATAATTTTTGAATCTAAGACTCCGTTTCGATTGGCTATTTTTAAAAAAAATAAGTTTTTCAAATACAATATTACAGTAATATACAATAATTCAAAAATATCCCATCCATATTAGTATATCAAATATTTTAAAAAAAAAAATTTGTAGTAAAAATTTTTCATATACACTACTGCAATAAAATATTTCAAAAATACACCCCAAAAATAACTAATCCAAACAAAGCCCTTGCTATTTGAGCCCAATGGGTACCCAAGTATTTTCCAAGATTTTCCATCAATTAACGGGTACAATTGGAATTTGTCCCATTTTAAACCCAATATCAAATTTCAGTACCCATCCCGCCCAAAGTCCCCATGGGCATGGGTAACCCATTGGGACTTGGGACAAATTGCCACCTCTATCTACTAGCATAGTACTTACTGATTGAATCTTGTAAAACAGGATTAAATACATGAAACTTTCTAATAATTCTTTTATAAGCACTCACTAATTAGACACGTTTCATTTTTTTGCCGTAGCACTGCTGATACTGGTTTCACATCCCTGTATTCAAGCCAAGGCTCACCAACACTAGGCTTAAGCTTCTCCAGCAGACCTTTTCAACATCTTTCATTGGCTGTAAGCTCAAGCTTGACAACATATCAGGGGCTTTCATTGAATTTAAGCTTGAAACCCGAAGCACTTTCAATAGGCTCAATCTAGAATCCTAGAGAAATTGACCTTCGCACCTGTGCCTTAGCTTCCTAAGCTCAACAGCTATATGATTCAATGAACTTCACTTAAAAGAGTATTTGGGTACTTCTATCAATCATCAGAGCTTATATAGAAATCTTTACGGTTTCCAACTCTTGAACTGCTCTTGCTTTATATATTATTTACGTTTTGACACAAAGTATAAGAAAAATTTTGTGAGAATAAACCACTCCCATGAAAACACTAGGATAAATGACAAACAGAATGTAAACGGTTTGAAGGATGAAGCACGGACAACGCACGTCGTATCATGTCCTAAGCAGCCATGTATTCTGGGCATGCATATCTCAACCTGTTCCAAAGTAGTGGCTCTATTACTAATTTTATTCTGAATGAACTGAAAAGAACTGAATTTTTTACAAATTTATGTTAATTCCTTCTTTTAAAGTCGAATAAAATAGGATTTAATACTATTTAAGTTCAAAATGAAAGCTTTATGCTTCAAGAGTATGTGATAAATCTTTTTTGGAACTCCACATTAAGATTCAAGTATTCTACTCCAAAATTTTTACTAAAGAAAATAACATTTCAGACCATAGCTTCTTGTTTTATCTTTCTGTACGGTTCTCTAAATGTTCAATTTTTGCTTAAATCTCTTACTCTTTTTTGAATGTACTATTTTTTTTAAAGCAGTCTTTAAAAAAAAAAATCTTATACTATATATAAAAGAGTTTGAATAATAGTGTTTTAAATTGTACTACATGTACTTAGTGTTTTAAATTGTTTAAACTTTTCTTCCCATTATTAAGATCAATATTAGTAGTTGAACAGTAATCATTTTACACAAAATGCCACATGCAACCTAGGTACACATAGAATAGTACAACTATAGTAAGCTTCTTTTTTTTTTTTTTTTACATGCTGTTTACACACCTTGAGTCGTTGGTTATCTACCAGTGTCGTGGAGAACGAATTGCGGGCATGAACAGTTCATAATTGATTTGAGTATAGGTGGAACGTACCAAGAGGTTTATTTTGAGGAGCCAAATTCTAATTCAACTAAAACTTAAATATATAACTTGAAATATTTTTAATTTTTTGCTAGGGCAAAAGATCAAATTTACACAGTAATTTTTTTAAAAAAAAAATTCAACTTTTCAAGAGAAAAAAACGTTTAATGGTTTAAAACTTGTAGTTCCGCCCATGGATTTGGACATATTACCTGCTCTAACCAGCTATTGAAGACTATCTTGTAGATACATGTTTCTTTGTACCTTTAGTTATTCTCTGTAGTCTATCTCTGTATGCATTTGTATCTTTAGTTCGTATCTGTGGTTGTTATCCCTGAAAGTTCTCTTAGGAGTAGTTGAGGTATGATAGAACTCTATCATTGAAGCGTGATAGGATTCTAATGGGTACGTGATAGAACACGGCCCTTGCTATTGGTATATATGAAAGGCATGGCCACAAGAGGGACGGGGGGTCCCAGGTTATTTTCACATGGTATCAGAGCCATGGATGACGATGGGAAACACAAGAATGTTGGGAAGAAACTTGTCTCACCATACATCTTGAGTTTGAATGACAATCCTGGGACTATCATTACCCAGGTACAGTTGAAGGGTGACAACTATGATGAATGGGCTAGAGCCTTGCGCACCGCATTAAGAGCCAAGAAGAAAGTGGGATTTATCGATGGAACAGTGGAGCAACCAGATGATGATTCTGCCGATCTGGAGGATTGGTGGACTGTCAATTCAATGGTAGTTTCGTGGATACTCAACACGATAGAGCCAGCCTTGCGATCCACCATAGCTCATGCGGAAACCGCAAAGGACCTGTGGGAAGACATCCAAGAAAGGTTCTCTGTCGCTAACGGGCCTCGGGTACAACAGATCAAAGGAGAGATTGCAGAGTGGAAACAAAGGGGACTTCCAATTGTGACTTACTATGGGAAGTTGAAGCAATTATGGGAGGAGCTTGCAAACTATGAACAAACTCCGACATGCCAGTATGGAAGATGCACGTGCAATCTTTCGGTCCAACTTAACAGGAAACGTGAGGAAGAAAAACTTCATCAGTTCTTGTTGGGTTTAGATGACATGGTGTATGGAACAGTTCGTTCCAACATTCTTGGCACAGAACCTCTGCCCAGCGTGGGTAAGGCGTATTCGTTGATATGCCAGGAGGAGCGCATCCGAAGCATGTCTAGAGGGAAAGAGGGACGTGGAGAGCCTGTGAGTTTTGCTGTTCAGACTAGCGTAGGAGGTAGGAAGCTTGGGACTGCAATAAAGGACAAGTCTGTGCTGTGTTCATATTGCAATCGTAGTGGACATGATGCTGGGAATTGTTTTCAGCTTGTCGGATACCCTGAATGGTGGGGCGATCGGCCCAAAGGAAATGGACGCAGCTCAGGACGAGGACGCGGAAACCAGAATTCAGGACATGGACGTGGGGGTGCGCCTAGGGCTAACTCCATTCAGACGATTGGTCAGACCTCCTCATCAATGGTAGCCGCAGAAAGGGAGCATACGGCACAAGGATTGTTGAACGGTGAACAGTGGGCAGCTTTCCTGAGTCTGCTGAATTCTTGCAAACCTGGTACCAATGAAAAGCTAACTGGTAAGAATTGTTTGAACTGGATAATTGACTCGGGTGCGTCTCATCACATGACTGGCAGTTTAGAGTGTATGTCTGAATTAAAGGATTTGACGGGGTGTGCAGTAGGATTGCCTGATGGCAGCCAAACAAAGGCACTAAAGGAAGGGTCAGTTCAGTTGGGGAAATATTTGAAGTCGAAGAATGTGCTTTATGTTCCCAATTTGAACTGCAATTTAGTTTCAGTGTCACAGTTGCTTGATGAATTGAATTGCAATGTTTTATTTACTAAAGAGTTGTGTGTTATACAGGACCGCACTTCGAGGATGGTGATTGGAGCGGGTGAACGACGTGAAGGGCTTTACTACCTCAAGACCATGGGAGAAATTAAGGCATGCAATACAACATGTCGGGATATCAACGGGCTGTGGCACAGACGAATGGGACACCCATCTACAAAAGCAGTAGGATTACTTCCTGATGTGAGTTCAAGTAGTAATAAGTATGATAAGAGAAAACCTTGTGAAATTTGTTTAAGAGCCAAGCAGACAAGAGAAGTATTTTTTCCTAGTGATAATAGAGCAAATGCAATTTTTGAGATGATACATTGTGATATATGGGGACCCTATCGAACTACTGCTTCTTGTGGTGCCTCGTATTTTTTAACTATTGTGGATGATTTTTCAAGAGCTGTGTGGATATATATGTTGGTCGTTAAATCCGAAGTAGAATATGTACTCCGTAATTTCTTTGCAATGGTCAAAAGACAATTTAACAGGGAGGTGAAAATTGTTAGAAGTGACAATGGCGTAGAATTCACTTGCTTAGATAGTTATTTTGCTGAGAATGGAATGATACATCACACATCATGCGTTGGAACACCCCAGCAAAATGGGCGCGTTGAAAGAAAACATCGCCATATTTTGAATGTGGCTAGAGCATTGCGTTTTCAAGCAAATCTTCCTATTGAATTTTGGGGAGAATGTGTGCTGACTGCCGGATATTTGATTAATCGGACTCCATCCAAACTTTTAGAGAATAAGACGCCTTATGAATGTTTGTTTGGACAGCCACCCAATTACAAACATATTCGTGTATTTGGATGTCTGTGCTACGCTAGAAATGTGAATCGAGAGAGAGATAAATTTGCTAATAGGAGTCGGCGTTGTTTATTTGTGGGATATCCCTTTGGTAAGAAGGGATGGCGGCTGTATGATCTTGAAAATGGTGACTATTTTGTATCCCGAGATGTGGTGTTTTCAGAAGATGAGTTTCCGTATGCAGATGCAAGTGCAACTAATACAACCAATGATGTTCTAGGGACACGTCCAGTTGGGCCAATTGATCCTGCTAATGATGAGGTGGTTGATGCAAGGGAATATGATTTGCTTGCAGAAGTTACGAGTATAGTGCCGGAGATCACAAATCGGGATCACAATTCTGAGAATGACGATGAAAGGGGGGGCACCACCGGCGACGAAGTTGAATCGGTTGATGAGCACCTTGGGAGAGGTCAACGATTGAAGCGCCCATCTAGTCGTTTAAAAGATTATGTGACATACACAACTCAGTGCATAAGCCCTTCCGCACGTTCACCCAAACCAACCCCATCCTCAGGTACTCCTTACCCTATAGCACATTATGTCACGTGTGATAATTTTTCTGTGCATCATCAGTCTTTCTTAGCAGCTGTGACAACCGGCAAGGAGCCAAAGTCCTATAGTGAGGCAGTGAAGGACTCTCGGTGGCGACAGGCCATGCAAAATGAAGTCGATGCACTTGAGAATAATGGAACATGGACGGTAGAAGACCTACCACCGGGGAAGAAAGCCATAGGTAGCAAATGGATATACAAAATTAAGTACAACTCAGATGGCACTGTCGAGCGGTATAAGGCACGTCTGGTGATCCTTGGCAATAATCAAATTGAGGGAATTGACTACCATGAAACATTCTCTCCTGTTGCAAAAATGGTGACTGTTCGCACTTTCTTGTCTGTGGCGGCAGCAAAGGAATGGGATCTTCACCAGATGGATGTCCACAATGCGTTTTTGCATGGTGACTTGGCAGAGGAAGTCTATATGAAGATGCCTCCGGGTTTTACAACTCCACAATCTGGAAAGGTGTATAGGTTACAAAAATCTCTTTATGGGTTGCGACAAGCTCCTCGTTGTTGGTTTGCTAAGCTCACAACTGCCTTGCGACAATATGGTTTCTCTCAATCTCATTCCGATTATTCGCTATTTACTCTGAGTCAGAATAACATACAAATTGGTGTGCTTGTGTATGTTGATGACCTTGTGATTGGGGGCAATAACAGGGCTGCAATTCAACAATTCAAGGACTATTTGTGCCAGTGCTTCCATATGAAAGACTTAGGCGTGTTAAAATACTTCTTAGGATTAGAAGTTGCTAGAAATAAGGCTGGAATTTTCTTATGTCAACGGAAGTATGCGCTGGATATTATTACTGATGCTGGGTTATTGGGTGCTCGGCCAACAGGAATTCCGATGGAACAACATCATCGGTTGGCAATGACAGAAAGCATGCCTTTGATAGAGCCAGAGAAGTATAGGCGGTTGGTGGGCCGGTTAATTTATTTGACATTAACGCGACCTGAGTTGTCTTATGGTGTCCATGTGCTCGCTCAGTTTATGCAGCAACCCAAAGAGGAACATTGGGAAGCTGCCTTGCGGATGGTTCGCTATTTGAAAGGCAATCCTGGCCAAGGCATATTCCTTCGATCAGATTGCAATTTGCAATTGCAGGCATATTGTGATTCGGACTGGGCCGGTTGTCCTTTGACACGTCGATCCCTCACTGGATACTTTATTTCATTGGGCAACTCTCCTATCTCTTGGAAAACCAAGAAGCAACATACAGTGGCAAGATCATCTGCTGAAGCAGAGTATCGGTCTATGGCCGTGACTATCTGTGAGCTGCGCTGGTTGAAGGGTCTGCTAGCTTCCCTTGGAGTGGTACATTCTGAACCTATGCAACTTTACTGTGACAGTCAAGCAGCCATGCATATAGCAGCTAATCCAGTGTTTCATGAGCGGACAAAACATATCGAGGTAGATTGCCATTTTGTGCGTGCTGAAGTTCAAAGTGGAAATGTTACCACTAATTATGTGCGTAGTTCAGAGCAACTAGCCGATATTTTTACCAAGTCGCTTGGGAGACATCAGCACGAGTATCTTCTTCGCAAGTTGGGCGTTCGAGATCTCCACGCACCAACTTGAGGGGGGGTATTGAAGACTATCTTGTAGATACATGTTTCTTTGTACCTTTAGTTATTCTCTGTAGTCTATCTCTGTATGCATTTGTATCTTTAGTTCGTATCTGTGGTTGTTATCCCTGAAAGTTCTCTTAGGAGTAGTTGAGGTATGATAGAACTCTATCATTGAAGCGTGATAGGATTCTAATGGGTACGTGATAGAACACGGCCCTTGCTATTGGTATATATGAAAGGCATGGCCACAAGAGGGACGGGGGGTCCAGGTTATTTTCACACCAGCCAATTTCATTTTACATTTTTCTCCTATGATGATAATTCATGGATACATACTTTCCCTGCAGTATCCATGCCCACCAAATAGTAGAAAATAGGGTTATCACGGACACTGTAACTTTTAAAATTAAAAACAACCTTTAATCATTATTTTTCACATTTCTATCATGATGATCTGATCTCTTATTTTTATATTTAGGTATTTTCACTCTCTAATTTTCCATGCAGCATCCAAGCCCATCAAATAAAATATGAGATATGCATTTAATAAATTTGTTTATACATTTCAAGCAAACATCTGCTAAAATTTGCACATTGTCTAATGCCCAATAGTGATTGTTGTTGCCCCAAATCCTTACAAAGGTTTAAGATACTTCAACTAAGTTTTATCGTATCACCTATTGATCTAATCTAGCTCGTTAGCCTCATCCTTCAACAGTGCTTGTGCCCTTCTCGTGCTTGAAACTCGATTCTTCATAGATGGATGAAGTTCACTAAATTGAAGTCGTCTTCACCCGGTTTAAAAACACTTCCAATCCTCAATCCCAATATGGAGCCCCCTTATCAATCCACACTTTTTAAATCCTGACACGTGTAATAAGTCGTATTGTAGGAATTGATTTAAGTGATCTCACGTGATATATGTCAGGATTTGATAAGGAAACTCCGTAGTGGGACTAAGGATCAAAAGTGGTTTAAAACCACTATAAAAATTCTAACAGTTTGCTTCACTCTTCAATCAATTCAAGAAGTCTCTTTTAAGGTTTAGAAAAGCTAGTTAGAATTTACAAATGGCCAAAAAATAGCACAGTGAACGTTTGATAATCATGTATAAATTGTTAAAACAAATATAATAGTCAAACAAAATCGGATACAACAAAAGCATACCTCTTCCATTCTCACTAAATTTTATCAACTTTAACACAAAGAAACTTGATTTAACATCCACAAATAGTCACATGATCCTACCCAATTCTTCAGAAATTACAAGAAACTGCAAAAGAAAAAGCCAACCAGAATCTCTTCGTAATGGTTTTACGTCACGTTCAATCGTACCTAAGCCTAGTGCTTCTTTTCTAGTTTGAGGTATGAAGTTTTGTCCTTCTCAAGTCTTAGGATGCATTTGATAAAACTGAAATTTAAAATCTGAAATCTAAAATTTGAAATATGAAATATGAATCCATTAAATTATTGAGTTATTAAGTATTGAAATTTTTTAACTTCTTAAGCATATACTGTATTAAGGCCCCATTTGGGGTTGCGGTATTTTTGATAAAAAAAAGTATTTTTAGGTGTTAAAAGTACTTTTAACGTGTTTGATAATCACCATCCCACAAAATTAGGAGTAGAGTTTTTGGTTTTAAAAGCACTTTTAGCAAAAGCTCAAATTTGGTGCTTTAGAGTAGCTTTTGTGATTTAAAAAATAAAACATCAGATTTAATCATTTTATCCTAGATTATGAACCAAATAAAGAAATAAAAACTTTTAAAAAATTTTCAAATTACACATTATTCAATACAATAAGTACTTATTAAATTATGTTTTCATACAATATATTTAAAGGCACTTAAACAGTTGATAAGTATTTTTTTTTAAAGTTCTACTACAAAAGTACTTTTCAATAAGCTACCGCAATCCCAAATTTTTTAAATAACTCAATATGGTTAAATGTTAAAATTTATCAATAGTTTATCAATATGCTTAAATGTTAAAATTTATCACTTATTTTTTAAAATAAATTTAAATATTAAATTGAATTATCAAGCAGGACCTTGCGCTCAACTTTCAACAGTAACCTCGTGCACTTTTCGTGATTCAAAGTTTGTTCTACGTGCTCACATGAGCCTCCTCAATTTCAGGAGAACTCTTTTTTTTTTTTTTTTTTTTGTCAGCAACGATACATTTGTATAACCTATTCTATCCTAATCTAGGGGGAATGGGAGCCTAAGGAGGCTGTGATAGGGACTAGTGGGTATACAGACCCAACTAGACCAAGGGAGTGCTATAGCACAACCCTTAGATTTTTTCGCTGCTGGTGAGGTTTGAACCCTCACCAACAGCCCAAGGAGGGACTTAAGTCCCTCCCTGGTGGCCAGTGGTTAATTTCAGCAGAACTCACATGACACAATAAGAAGGAAGGACGAATCAAGGGGGGCACGAAGAGGCAGGTGTCGTGGAATTTTTGTTATAATCATACACATAGTAATGCAAAATATTGTAAATAAAATATATCAAATTTAAAAATTTACAAGATAATAAGTAGCATTCAATTGTTTTTTATAATAAAATAAAATATCAAATGTTTATATCACATGGAAGTTAGGAAAACCGCCAAACAAATCCATATATAGCAGCTTATGAATGACAATCATAATATTAAAATCAGACCAAAACGTAGAACAAACAATAATAGTACTTCTTATCTTCAAAACAAGAATAGTTTTTTTTATTTAATAAATGATTAAGATGTAAAGTACAATGGAATTGAAGTACTTCTATTTCCTTCTATCTTTGTTTTCCTTTTTTTTTATTCTATAGCTATTTCCTTTTATCATTAGTTGTTATATATAGTTGCATTGTACTAATTATATTGAGGAGACTACATCAAGAAGAAAGAGGGGCTACATATAATAATAATCAAATATGCTTGAGGCCGGGGAAAGAGTACTAATATAATTTTAAAAAAAAATTGCACCAGAAGGGAGTTTGGAGAAAAAATCTTGGCCGTGACTGCCTCTCCACGAGTCATCAGTGAGAAGCAAAAACCTCCTCTCTCATTCATGTTCTCTGTTACTTTCTCTGTAGATATCCAACCATATCCATATTTCAAAAAAAATTTCATGAAGGATCTTGACAGGGTTAGTGATTACATATAACTGAAAGTTTGACTAGGCAATTTACTAGCTTTAAATTTATTGTACACACCTATGATAACTAAAACTAAGCAAATTAATCAGTGAAAAAAAATGATATCTGGAAGGATTTTCTTCTTTATAACATCATGATTTAGTATAGAACCTTGAAATATCTGAAAGGTTTAGCTTCAATACAGCGTCCAATATAAAAAAAAAAAATTGGATTACTTTCAATAAATACCCTCGAAAAATACTCTCTTCTCACCTTATATTCGTTAATCTATGTGTTTTTTTACACTCAATTCAAGTATGAATCACCATGCCAAATGATCAAACTATCTGCGGGCAATCGGAGATGAATGTGTACTTCTTGCGTTTTCTTGATTTTTGTTCCTCAACTTGACTACAGATGCCAATACCACACCATCTTTCATCAAGTGTGGAAGCTTTTCCACCAGTTACAAGGGCTATGGCTCCAAAACCTTGGTTTCTTTAAGCTTTCCCTCAAGAAGTAGTCAAGTAAAATCCTAACCTTGCCAGTTTTCAACCTACAGAATCTCAAGATTCATCTGCTACAGTCATTGATGGAAGGATTAAGAATAAAGAAGAAAGGAATTGAGGTACATTAGAAATGTAACAACAAAAAGACAAACAAATAAAGAAGTGGTACAATCATTAACAAGAACAACCTTGAAAAAGACAAACAAAATCCAGAAACAAATAAAATCTAGCCATTACAAGGTTACACAAAGGCAATTAGATGACTGCCCTCATTTGTCAAGTAAAGAATAATGATTGAGCATACCTGGATGATCAGCTAAGGAAGAAAGATAGATCTAGAAAAATTCCATTCTTTTTACACAGAAGCAATTGCGTGCGCTTTTCGAGCTCTTAAGGATTCTTTTTTTTTTTCCTTGATTTTTGTCCCTCAACTTGATTAAACATCCCAATATGATCACCATCTTTTATCAACAAATGTCAAAGGTTTTCCACCAGTTACAAGGGTCATGCAAAATCCTAACCTTACTATTTTGCACCTATAAAATCTCAAGATACATCTGCTACTACTGTTGGTGATGGAAGGATTAAGAGTAAAGAAGAAAGGAGTTGAGGTACATTCAAGATTGAACAACAACATTGACTTGGAGCTGCGACTATGTAGGAGTATGAGATCTCTAAGAACGTAGTAGTGAGGTTTTTTCAAGAAAATCCTTCAGAACTTTCCTGTATTTTGGTAACTTATAAGTCAAGAAACTCATTTAACTTTGGTTTTAATAATAGGCCGGTCCAAATAGTTCATTATGAATTAACAAATCAATTAATTCACTTCAATTTAAATGGACATTACAAATTTAATTTAATTTAATAGTCCGTATAATATTGATCCAATTCGTTAGTCCAAAATATAATGGACTTTCATAATTAAATTTAATCAAGATCAACTCAGTTTGTTTAATTTTGACTAAATAAATTAAATAAATTTTCTTTTTCTACACACGTGCCATAAAGGTGCTGAGTTTTAGTACTAATACATCTAACCCAAATAAACATCATGCTTATGATCATACCCGCTAGGCTCCGGATGGTCATTTTGTTGATCTCCATTTGTGCCACTTTGAAGTCAGCAAGGAGTTTCAGCAAGTAACACTATACTCTCCAATCCAAATCCCTAGACATTCCTAAAACTCTTTTGTTTCTTTTAAACAAAGGGAAACATCATTCAATTATCCCGTAAAAATATCTAGTATGAAGTAATTCCAGCAAATTTGATACTCCACCAAAACAGTGGATAGAACTTTACACAGTGGTGCTGATGGAAACAATCGGAAGTGATAGTTACAGGGCCTAATCAACTTCTTTCATCCCAAAAGCTTTTCCCTGAACCAGTGGAAGAGAAGTTTGTTGACTATCCATTAGTCAGTAGATCTTTTTTATCTTTTAAGCATTTTACACATTGTTCTTAGTATGAGGAAATCTTTTATGTTCCTGAATTGGGATTTGAGCCCAACTTGGGAGACAACAACTCAAATGGCTGATCATGGTCCAAGCCTTTTACAGTAAAATGTGGGGAAAAAATCAATTTTGCATCAATATTTTTCTTTTTCAAATTCTCTAGAATGGAACCGCAATGACTATTCTCCCCGATCAACTTAATCTAGATGAAATTGGAACCAAATTTCTTTCTGCATTTCTATGAGACTACTTCTTTTTCTAATTGTTAATGTCTTTCTTTCTGTTATTCATCTTAAAATAAGTCATTGAACAGTAATCAATTTACAAAAAAGAAAAAAAAGGCATGCCACATGCGAACTACTTAAAGAGATGACAGTCAATACACAAATGTACCCTCTTTATTATCTTCTTGTCCTTTTGTAGAAAAAAAAAAGTTATAATAAGTGTAGAGAATGCACATCTATCAACAGCGCTATTTAGCGTAATCCATATAGAACATGTCAATTGACATGCAAGTGAAATAATCTGAATTATGTAAATCATTCTTCACCCTTGGTGGTCCAAAATTTCATGTTGTGAGGATATTTTGGCTCAATATGGAAGCCAGAATAAATTTTCACAAATTAGAAAAGTTCTTTTAGTTTCATCATGGACTAAAAACGGATAATGATAGCATCTACATGCCATGGTGTAGTATCCATAAAAATATGCATTTAAGAAATAGCGTAAAATGATGCAACTAGAGACAGTCCAAGTTCAAATTTGTGTATGGAAAAACCCAATGGTGAATTAAATTCTTTAAAACCTTAGGCTTGTACTTATAGTCAACATCAAAGTGACGAGCTACGTGATTTATTTGTTTATTTATTACGAATTGTGTGATATTGATTCACTTCTAAACACATGTATCTATTGACTCTTTACAATGTATTAGGGATCAAAGTAAACTTTTTAAGAGTTTAATACCTAAAGTGAGTATTTTTTTTTTCTTTTGGCTAGTGGTAGCACAATTACTAATTCGTATGATGAAAATGAACTCTGTCACAATTTTTATACCTAAAATTGAAGTGTTTCTTTGGCTAGGGCATGCCACTTATAGCTCCGCCAGTACTTTGGCCAATATTTAATTGGCGACTTATGAAGCTAGAAGCCGATGCAAATGTGCTGTTGGTGTACATTCTATAAGTTTGCTATATACTAATAAAATTCACAAATATAGTAATTTTACATAACCATTCATATAATTTTAGAGTAAATCTTATATTGGTGGGTGTCAAACCAGCAAAAATAAAATTCCTACTCTTAAGTCACGAATTAAGTCCACTATGGTACTGGAGCAGGGACTTAGGCTGTGCAATGGGTTACTAGTTTCACCCTGGTGCCAGAGTTTGCTTGATCCGATATACCAAAGTATCTTAATTACGTGAAAGATAAAATTCGAATATAGCAGTGAGTAGGGTCGAATCCACAGGGACTTGGGAATTTATTTTAAATGAATGTAACATTAAATAAAAATGGGGGGATTGATATGAAACTACCTAATTTAATTGCTCAAATTAAAAATAAGACAATCGCAGATAAAACAAATAACAATAAATATAAAGTAAATTAACGGAAGGAAAATCTCTAGTCAAAGGTATAATCTCCACTAATGGTTCGAATCATTGATCACAGATGCAGAGATAAAATCTTTCATTTACAAATAAACTGGTTATGATTGTCAACAAGGTCTGACAACCTGCCTAACCTTCCTGATTCGATAACCACAACAAACTCTGTGGTTATTGCCCTAGCCAATTAAGCAGTCCTAAACACGCTCTTAGGATTTAACCTATTGACAACATTAATCATTAGACTGGCCACCAATTATAACCAACAAACACACACGCTCGGTTTATTTAGGCTATATCATATATTTCCGCAACAACAATTCAAAAGTTTCTACTACAATTGAATCATGTCACTTGCCACATGCACTAAAATTACCCAACAATTACGGATTGAGCACTCTTAGATGGCTGTTAATTACTCACACAATTAAACAGTGATCAAGTATTTAATTGCAAGAAATAATCATATGCATAAGTGAACAGGAAATATATAAATACTTGCAAATTAAAGAACGTAGGCAAATCAATTCGATCTCACAGTTTTGTCGAACCAAAGCTTCGATTTAACCTCTGACTAGATGAAGAAATTAGCCACTCCTCATAGTTGAATTGCAGCCAAAAGTACTACTCGAGTTCTTAATTGAAAAAGGAAAATAAATTGGGAAAAGGAAGGAAAAACGGAACGGAACAGAATGGCCTGCGTTGATTTTCAGAGTCTTCTCCCCTGCCGTTTTCTCCTTTTTCTTTTTTCTAATCCTCTTCAGTTGAACCAGAGGTCTTCTTTTACCTAGCGTCCCCCCAGGGCTTCTTTACCGTTTCTTTCTTTTCTTTCCAAAAATTGGCCTCGTGTGCAATTGAAGCTCAATGGGATGCGGGCTTTCTACTGCATCAGTTGTACTGTTCTTTGCTGTTAACTAACCAAAAGCAAAAGCCCAAAACGCTTGCTAACTTGATGCAGTAACAATCATCAACACCCCATCATCCCTGATGTAGCGGTTTTCAAGTATCAACTAAGAAACTTGTATCAAGATTTTTTTAATGGAATTTCCTCAATTAGGCTTCAATTTCTCCTTTTCTGCCTCAATTGACTTGAAGTTCCTAGAAATCATACAAAAATTCAAATATAAGTAGAATCTAGCAAATTATCACAACATTTGGTCAAAATAAAGGGGAAAATATTAACAAATAAACTGCCTAATTTGCGCATTAACATATATACATTGACAAAATACACATTTACAAAATTGATTTCAAATTCTCAAATTATGTATCCGAATAGTGAAAGTGTTACACTGTTAATATATAGAAATTAATCCATAATTTTATGGCACACAAAAAAAATCGGATACAACAAAACTATATATGTCCCATTTTTATTTAATTTAATCAATTCTCAGCCGAGGAAACTTGATTTTATGTTCACAAATAGTGGCATACACCTACCTAGTTCTTCACACATTACATGGAGCTAAAGAATAGAAAGCCACCACAATAAATTCGTAACTGTTTATGTTACGTTTAATCATATGTAAAGGTAGTGCCTTTTTTATTATGAAGTAAGAACTTTTGTCCTCCTCTAGTCTGGTTTCAACAGTGTAATTCTCGTCCTCGTTTCGTGCTTCAAACTTTCTTCTACATGCTCACATTAACTGCCTCAAGCTTTACGATTCATAAATCATTCAAAAAGCAAAAGTGCATAGATCAATCCAGGACAGTACTACAATGTCATGTAACTCAAGGAAATTAAAAATCAGATTATTTCCTAATATATAATGTTCCCAAAATGGTATAAATATACTAGACCTATTACACGTACATTTTTAATGAATTTTGTCAGTCATGTATTTAACAACCATTTCTCTGATTGAGACTACAATAATGAATTAATTATAGGAATCAAGATAAGATTTTATAAAGGGATAATTTTAGAAACTTCCCTGAGGTTTTGGCTAATTTCACTAAGCTCTCTATTTGAAATTACACATGCCTCCACTGTGGGTACGAAAATAATTTACCATCTCTACTGAGATAGTCATATGCATGCAAGGGCCAAAAAAAGAAAAAAAAGAAAAGAAAGTCTAGCCTTACTTAAAAAAAAAAAAAAGAAAAAAAGAGTCAACACGGTCTCTCTTGCGCTTCCATCTTCCTCCCAATACTATTTCCACTTGGTGCTTTCCTTCTAGCCAATTTTTCTCCTCCACTCCTTGCCTATTAGTGTTTGTTTTCTTTCATATCATCAACTAGTGTCTCTCTTGGCTTTTGTTCCCTTCCCTTCTCCTTTTCTCTTACCTTCAATCAACATCCATTCATCCATCCCTCTTGGATTTGAGTTATTTTTTGTTGTGGCCAGGTGGAGTTGGTTTGATTTTTCCTTTTCTTTTGTCATTTGGTTGATAGAATTGGGTGTTATCAAAGATCAAGAGCTTAAAAGGTGGAAATTTGGGCTTCAAGCCTTGCGTTGTTTCACAAAATGCAGGTTACTCATTGGTTGTGGACAAAGAGAAACTGGCAAGAGGATTTGGAGTCCAGATTGGTTGTGATTGAGCTTAGAGGTCCATAAGCAAGAGTGAGCAAAATTGCGTTTTGATTGAAACTTATGTCTACAAGAATTCCTTTGAAATGCGGGTGTTTTAGGAATTCAGACTCTACAGGAGTTGTTATTTGGGAATGGAAAAGTGTTTGCTTGGAGGATAATAGTCTACAAATGGAAGAAGGCAATTCGCAAAATTTTATTTTTGGTCCCTGTTTTTATTTTCACAAAAATGGTATTTTAGAGTAAATGAAGCAAATTTCAACCTATTGGGCCCATATTGTAACTTAAAATCAATTTAAGGGAGTTATACGGAATTTTTAAAAATAGAGGGAAGTTTCCTGTAATTGTAAAAAACCTCAGTGAGAATTTTGTTATGTCAGATCATTTAACCGACCAAGCCGGTAATCCAAAACAGAGTTACGGACCGTAATTTAAGTATCTTCCTTTGTTTTTTTGTCGTGTAAGTTAAACTTTAACCAAAGCAAGATAAAAGGTGCATTGCAAACACTAGAAAAAGGTTCCTCCTACTAGAAATGGCAATAACTATAAAGAAAAAACAACGAAACCAAAGTTATACAAGATTACACAAAAAGGCAAGTAGAAAAGTACTCCCCTTCGTGGAGAACAACACATGGATGATCAGCTAAGGGAGAAAGATGGATTAAGGCAAATTCCATTACGTGCATTTTCCGTGCTTCATCCTTGAATCATTGTCCCCATTTTGTCACACTACTCAGCCCAGATCATTCTGCTCTTTGCTAGTAAAAATGATGCTAAAATGGCAGCTATCATTAAGGATGGTGCTTGGGTTTGCCCCTATATATCTAGAATTAGGCATTTCTCCTAAAATTTTTCTATTGAGTTGTTGAATAGCATAGTGTCTCTCATGAAGTTCGAGATATAAAGAGAGAAATGTGATGGCGTAAAAAAACAAGGAACAGAGAAATGTGGTGACGCTAATAATCCAGGAAATTTGCAAGTCTGTTAAGCATTCATCAGCCAACCAATTTTTGGTATTTAAGCCAGAAATTCAGCAAAATCCTCTCCTTTGAGCTGTGTTGTGAAATCATCACGATCAACATTTTTTGGCAATGGCTGGTTTGAAGGTCCTTGCCAAGTATATCGGCAATGGCTGGTTTGAAGGTTCTTGCCATGTATACTTACAATCATATCAAGAAGTGCACTTACTATCAGCACAGTCAATGGCTCAATGCGAGTGCTTCTGATCACGCCTTTGGCACTGATTTGCACATCAAGTTATGGCATCTTTGTCCCAAAACTCTCAAATTATTGGTGCCAAAACAAAACTTTATTCAATAAAATACTGTTTGCTAGACAGCAAGAAGATTTTACTTCAGGCTGTGTAATCACATAATCATACTTTACAAAAATAAATAAATACAACACAAAACTTACAATCTTAACCTCTAATGTCATGAACAAAACCACTGAATTAGAAAACAAGAATAATCTTAAAACTTTTCCAATCTTTCACCAACTACTACATTTTTTCTTTTCTTAAAATGAGTGATCAGCTACACAATTTAAAATTATTTCCCAAGCATAGAAGTTCAAGATATTAAAAGAGAAATGTGGTGGCCTAAATATGAGAAATGTGGTGAAGCCAACTGATTCTCTTGTTTGAGCCAGAAAACCAGCCCAACTAAACAACATCCTCATCACTGTCTGGAAAGATGTCAAAAAATTCGAACATGGGCAGGTATGGTTATAATCTTACAAGGTTGTGCCTAGTTATTGTACTTCTCATAATAAGTAATGGATCACGTGCCTTGCACGTGAACATGATGTTTTTAAATTTTTTCTTAAAATTTTTAGAAAATCAATTATTTTGAAGGAATAAATAGAATTGAGAAGAAAATGTGATCTTTAATGTTTATATTATTATTATTATTATATATATATATATCTTTTTTTAACTTGGTAACCAACATAGATGCTCTCAAGAGCACTTTTATTTTGTAACAGTATCAATATTTTTATCTTTCTATTAAATTTGGATGACTTGAATGTTCTTTTTTTATGTCACTTGAGTTTAAATTTTTAAATTTTTGAATAATTTTTTGTTCCTCTTTAAGTCATTCCATGGAATTTTTTGTTAGTTTTAGTGAGCTTTCTAATTTTTTTTTTTGCTAATGGTGGATTGTAAAATGATCTATAGTGCTATTATAATTATAATAGTATTTAAATATATTGAAATTCCATTGTTTGAATTTAAATAGCTTAACTTTGGAGAGAAATGTTTTGATTTTGTGAAACTTATTTGCATTTCTCATTGATGACATGCTTTATGATTATAAAGTTTATATGAATAAAAATTATAAGTCGTTAAGATTATTTATTATATAATAGTCAAGCAAAACCTGGATATATTTTTATTCATCTTTGAAGTACTCTTTGAAATTGGACATTTTATTAAAAAAAAAATTTTTGGTTTAATGTACCATAACTCAAAGGGATGTTTAACCTTTGTAACTATTATTATGCTTGGCATTGATGTATATAATATTCATTAATTGTAGTTTAATGTTGTCAGTCATATAAGAATATCATTAATAGAGTTCACTAATTTTAATTTTTGTTACAATTTAAATAAATAAATTCCCAACATAAAACTCTTTGCCTATTATTATACTCCATCTTCTATTATATTTTGCATAAAGTTTCTTAGTCAATACTAATATATGCACGCTAAAAAGTGCTCTTAAGTAGACTCATAGTACCAATTTATTATATTTTATTTCATTTTTGAACTAGTCTTCAAACCTGGATATTTTGTAAATAAAATTTGTTCTTCTTTCTTTTGGTAAATCAAAAAGTAAGAAATCTTTTATTTTTGTAACTACAAGCATAGTTGATATTATTTGTTAATGAAATGCAATGCAATTTGTCCATTTATCAGAGAGAAGTGTGATTTTGGCATCATAGAAACTAATATCATTTTTTGTTTACACTATTAACCATTAAGATTCACCAAATTTTTTTATAATCTATAAATAAAAATGTGTTCTTCTTTTTTGATTTAATTCACCATAACTCAAGTGAATGTTTTTTATTCTTGTCATTGTTGGAATAATTGATATTAATTATTGATGAAATGAAATGAATTGGTTGTTTTTTTCTTTGGTTTAATTCACCACAGCTCAAGGAATATTTTTTCATAAATGTTAGCATAATTCTTATTAATTATTAAAGAAATACAATGCAATTTATCTATTTATTGGTATCAAGGGCAATTTTAGTATCACAAAAACTAAAATCAACTTTTGCTTACACGCTTACACACCAAGACTCATCATACTTTTTATAGGTTAATAATAATAGATAGATAGATGGATGTGTTGTTCACACTGCATATACTGATGTGCTTCTTATAATGTTTGATGTATTCAAACAAAATCTACACCATTGACAAATGAAAAAACAAATATTTGCGCGTACAACTAATTGATACAAGTATGCATCAAAACATGGGACAAATACAATAATCATACACAACCACACCTAAATCCGTGTCTGGCTTGCTCCAAAAAGCTCAGAAAAATCTTCTCTGTGCCATGTTGTGAAATCATCATAACCGACACTTGTCGTTCAATGGCCGGGTAGGAGGCTCGTTTTAAGTATATTCCAATCACGTCAAGATATGTACTTACGATCAGCACAGTCGATGGCTCAATGTGGGTGCTTATGAGCACGTTCTTGGCACTGATTTGCACGCCAAGTTATTGCGTGGCATCTCTTGTCCAGTTGCCATAGCCAAGTTGTTTCCTTGCCAAGTCTTTCTTGATGGGTTCTGGCGGCATTAGAGATCCTTGTTCTCATGGCCTCCAACCCTTGAAACAATTTGCTTCTTCCAAATCCACAAGTGATTCCGTTTGCCAGTGTCACAAGCAAGTGATTTTTGCTGGCATTAGAAATGCAACCGTAGAGAAAGCTAAGCTTCTTCACCAGCTTTGAAAGATCAATTTTCCTATATATAGTCATCGACCTTGCTACCAATTCTGACAAGTAAATGTTCCTCTCTCTTTCTTTGTCCCTCCGGCCAGGTCAATCCATTGATCCATAATTACATTATGTCATGAAAAAAGTAGTCATTGAGCACGGATTACGTGCAAAAAATATAAATATTTTGACCGTGCGATTTGACAATTTTATCCGTAGTATTATGATACGTATAAAACTACGAGAAAGATAATTAAAATATTTAAGAGCCATGCTATGGATTTAACAGCCGTATAACTATTTAATTTGGGAAAAAGCACGGACGGCTTAAGAAAGATATCATGAAGGACGAAAGACGTCTTTTGCTACTCAATTTTGTTGAAGAGTTAAGATTGCTATGTGGATGTACTCAACGTTCGGTTTCTCAGAGAAAGCCAATTAAGAAGTTAATTGATATGAAATAAGTGTTGGACTACGTTGTGAATAAATAATTTGATTTTGTAATCTTGAATGCATAAAATGATAATAAATTAAACTACTTTAAGTTATTGATAAATGTCATATTTATTTGTTCAAATTTTGTCAAAACTTACCATATTCGAGACTTATTTATAGGGATAATCCAAATATTTATTTTCAATATATCACCATGATTTTGTATTGTGTTTGCAGTGAAACTCGTGGTCATTTAATTGTAGTTTTGATGACGTTATCTTACATTAGAACTTTTAAAGATATGGATGCAGTACAAAAAATGAATAGACGATTAACTTAAAGAATTTTTTAATATATATATAAAAAAAAAATTCAATAGTGGTTCTTCCATTGTCTGCCTTAATGACTTGAATGTTGAATCCATAACTTCTCAATTATAGAATAAACATTTTACCAACTAGACTATACTTTATTGTGATCTAAAGATAGTAACTCGAATTGGAATGGTGTTACCATGTCTCATTTTTATCTTTATCTCCGTCACTTTTTTTCTTTTATAGTGTAATTAGTCGGAACATTCGAACTTGGAACCTCTTAATTTTTAATTTTTTTCTCCTTCACTTGTTTGTTATTAATTTGAATTAGTTCTTGAGCTAGTTTGAAATGGCACTTGAAGAATCAGAATGCAAGGACAAGACAGTGGCGAATACCGGAAGAATGCTACGGTAAGCACGATGAAGGCATAAGCCCATGGCAATGGTGAAAAAGAAACATTTCAAACTGGGAACCCAATAAGGCATTTTTCATGGCTGTTTTGCGGGAGTGTACAGTGTATATGGCATGAAGACTATCATTTCTACTACTATACAAACTTATACGGATAATTTTGAAAATCTCCCATGATGTTTTTTTTATAATATCACTAAACACCCCTTGAGATTTCTAAAATCTCACCTGCCTCTCAGATCAGTTTCAAACAACCACACGTCCCAATCGAAGGTGGCTAATTTATGGCAATACCCTTGCATTTTAATAATTGTTTAACCAAAAAGTCAAAAAAAAAAGGAGAATTTTCAACCAAAAAATGTGGACAAATATAACTAAATATCCATCCTAAATTCGTTCATATTTCTCTATATCCAGGTGCTAGTACACCAGAGGTAGTTAAGTTGAATTTTGATAACATCAACCACTTGAAGAATTTTGATAAATAATTAACACCTAGACAAATTTTGCAAGACAGATTTAAAGAAGCCAACCAATTGCCTTGGGAAGTTTGTTTTAATGCATGATATTATTCAAGTTATATTCAAAATTAAAGTAATCTTTTTCCATACTTGTGGTTTGCATACAAACCCCGCTCATAGAACATAAATATAACTTAGATAATATAAAAAAGATTATTTTGAAAATGATCTTTGTACAAATTATCTAGAATTTGCCTTTCTTTGTAAATAGTTTTTATGTTGTTGCAACTTTACTCTTGATTGCATTTACAACCCTTCATAAATCACATTTACTTTTTACCCGTAACTTAATTTTTATTATTCTAAGCTTGGTGACAAAGAAAATGTAGGGGTAGGATGGGAGCCAAACGTCATCTCTCTTGCTTTTCTCTCCAGTGAGGCTAACATGTTGTAGAAAAAATGTCAATCCAAGAGAGATAGATGAAATTTTGAAATTTTCAAAAGCACTAAATGATATTATGAAAAACCTCGGGGGAAGTTTCTGAAATTATCCTAAACTTACAAGTAGTTAGATAGCCTAAAGTATAGAAAAGGCAATTCCACCGTATCAAGGTAAAGAAAAATTATCAATCGAATACCCAATTTTTTCCAATATAATTTTTGTTGCATTATATACACGTTTCTCAAATACTTTTTATTTCTAATCATCTTTTTTATCTCACATATATGGTATTAACAAAAGTCTTCCAATATTATTATTCTAGATTATCTCCTATCAAAACATGCTTCCTTTATCAAATGTTCTACTTCTAGTAGGAATGTGGGTAACTCTAGTTATACTCCTTCTCTAGGCCCCATTGATAAGTGACTAATTTACGTAATAATTGTATGACATTTTATATTATTTTTAGTCACTTTGGTTATATTATTGGAAGAAAATGAATCATTTTGGCTATAATTGGTGAAAAATGCTTTTAAGTGGTTAAATGAGGTTTTTATCACTTTTTACTTGGATTTTGTGTATTTTGACAGTTTTGACACATTTTCGTATTTCGGCTATAACTTGAGTTACAGTGATCGGATTAAGATGATTCTTGAACCAATTTTAAGATAAGAGATAGATCTACAACTTTGGTGAAGACATCGAAATTCAGTTTGAAGGTTTTCCAGGTCAAAAAACCGAATTACAGTAGCTAATTTCTATTGGTCGAAGCTGAAACAGGGCATTGAGCAGTCAAGGGTATTTCAATCATTTCTCAGCCTACACAAATCCAAATGAGGTGATTCTTGATGCATTGGAAAGATAACTCAAAGGGTTACAAGTTTTATGTTTTGGTCAAGAGTTAATTCTGCTTCTATCATCAAGAAATGTTCAGTTGAAATTGAGGCAAAATCGGAGCAGAGCTGGAAATTGAACAGAAATTGCACAAAAAGTCAATGTAGCAATCCGGCCGGAACTTGGCCGGATTGTGGTCAAAGAAGGCTGCTCTTTACGCGAAAAACTCAATTTCACCTCCACTAAGTCACATGTAATGCTAGACACGTGAGAAACATTACCAGCTGTAAAAGGGAGGTGTAAACCTCATTTCTTGACCATCTTTCATCTTTATATAGCCAAAACTTGCAAGATTGAGGAGAGACATACGGGAGAGAAGCTTGGAGTTTGCAAACATGTAGCTCTTCCATTTTTCTTAGTGTAGGATAGTTTAGTTAGTAGTTCATCCACTCTTGTATATTGGCTAGATTAGGATAAAGATGGAGATTAAAAACGAGGAGTTGAAGCTCAAGTGACATGGGTTATCTCTTCTCCAACTCTTTATCTTTTGTACTTGATTCCAAGTTTAGTTAATATGCAAGTTCTGGATTTTATGTTTATAATGTGTTTCTAAAGTTTATGCCTTGGGTTTGGTTGAACTTCCTATGATTGTTAGTGTTTATTATTTGGCTATTTGATTGCTATGATTTGAGCAAGTTGTTTAGCACTTTAGATCTATAAATCATGATTAATCGGGTACCATTGATTGTGATTATCTAAGGTGTTGTTTCTGCAATGAAAATTGAGATTTAACACTAGTTCAAGAAGTGCTAAACATAGGGAGTACACTCACGAGAGTAGAGGTGCACCTATATGGTTTTAGTGATTCATTTCATGCAATTTCATTGAAAAAATGAACTTGTAGCTAATTTCATAACCATGAGAATAGGTATGGATTAGTTATGAGTATAATTGATTCACTACGAAAGTAGGATTCATATGCATAAGAAAATTACACCATAGCTAGCCAAGATAGTAGTTCTCAATGATCCAAAAATAGCACTTGCATGAGTAGCTAGGAATACCATAACCTAAGGAGCTTTCATTTGTTATTTTCTTGTATAAATGCAGTAGGTTTCATTTCTTATCATTCATTGATAGTCTAAATAATAGAGAAGTTTTAGTAGTACCGGTAATTGTTCAATTTTTCTCGTGGGATCGACCCGATATATACCCTAAACCACTTGTTGACCTGTATACTTGCAGTTAAACGGGTGTAAATCGAATTTTTTAACTTGTACGTATATCAAAAGCCCGTCACCCATTACATAAAAATTTTGCACCTATTTTGTACGTGCATTACCCTTGCTTCAAGTATGAATTTACAAAATTAAATTATCTTTACTCTACACAAAACCACTAACAAAATGAATCACCAGCTGCAGTACTTAAAATAATTCTCCAAGCATAAAAGTTCGAGATATTAAAAGAGAAATGTGGCTGCCTTGCACACAAAAAAAAAAATTGTGATGAAGCTAACAATCTAGCAAATCTAATTTGTAAGGCTAGGAAAATTCATCAGCCAACTGATTTTCTTGTTTAAACTAGAAAACCAGCCCAACTAAAGAGCGTCCTCATCACTGTCTATAAAATAAAATTTAGCAAAATCTTCTTCATTGAGCCGTGTTGTTAAATCATCATTTTTTGGTAATTGCTGGTTTGGAGGCTGATGCTAAGTCTTTTTTAAGGGATAATTTCATAAACCTTCCTTGAGATTTTTGACAATTTCACTTAGTTCTCTTGAGGTTTCAAAAATTATACATACCTACCTTGAATTTAGCATTTTGGTAACAGAAACTATTCAATGGTCAAAATTTTGAATGAATAACCCAAAACGATATCATAAAATTGTGAAGTTCATTTTATCTTCTTATAAAAATTTTTTAAAAAATCTGGAATATGTACAAAATCTAAACCAATTTTCAACGCTCATCTCTATTATTTTAAATCTTTCATATTATTACATCTCAAATTAGTACCATTATCACTATGACCACCACCACCATCAGTCCCTAAATTCTAAAACCTCAATATTAGTTACAAAAGAAGAACATCAGTACTATTTGAACTCAAAAAGGTTCACTAACTATATTAATATAACATCCTATATCTCAAATGTTAGAATACCAACACATTTCCCATCCTTTCTAAACCTTTAGCTTACATCTTCTTTTATTCATTTTCAAATCCTCCAAACAAAGCTAAAATTAATTTCTAATATGTTAGACTTGTGTTTAGAACATAATTAGTTATTCTATAAGTGAATCTTGTTTTTGTTTCCATTAAATATTTAATTGTGTGGTGCATTCGTATGCACAAGACCAGGAGCGTATTGTTTAACTGCATGAAAAATATTAATATATTAAGATTATTGTGGTCATTTTATAGGATCAAAGGAGATCAAAGGAGATAAGTATAATATTAAATACCTCAAAAATATTAGGGAAAATTATCAAAAACCTTGAGGGAGGTTTCTGAAATTATCCTAATGATATCGAGAAGTGTACTTTCGATCAACACAGTCAATAGCTCAACAGACTGCTTATGATCACGTCTTTGGCACTGATTTGCACGCCAAGATATGGCACCTCTTTAACAAATACTCTCAAATTAATGGTGCCAAAATAAAATTTATTCAATAAAATACCTGTAATGTTATGAACAAAACTACTGATTTAGAGAAGAAGAATAGTCTAAAAACTTTTCCCATCTTTCATTAGCTACTACATCTTTTTTTTCTTTTTATTTTTAGAGAAAAAAGAAAACTCTCAAAAACTCTAAACAAAGCTCATAGTACCATAGGGAGATATACAAAACTCATCTTTCTTTTACGTAGAGCACAATTAGAAAATTACGCCTTTTAGGTGCCTAAAATTGGTGCCTAATTTGTCAAGACAATTTCGTTGACGGTGATGTTAAAATTATGTTCTTTGTTTTCATATTATAAAAACAAGGATAAAATTCAACTTTTGTCCAAGTGTTCTGATAGTAAAGTGCCTAAATTTGTGGCGAAGCTAACAATCCAGGAAATTTTCTAAGTCTATAAATATTTATCAGCCAACTAATTTTCCAGTTTAAGCCAGAAAGACAGCCCAACTAATGAGCTCATCCCTGTCTGGAAAGATGTCAAAGAATTTAGCAAAATCTTCTCCATTGAACCTTGTTGTGAAATCATCATAATTGACATTTTCTGCCTATGGCTGGCTTGAAGTCAAGTATATTTCAACCATCCGAGGAAGTGTACAAATGATCATTACAGTCAATGGCTTAATGTCGGTGCTTAAGATCACGTTTTTGGCACTGATTTGCACGCCTATATGGCATCTCGTCTACATGCCATAACAAAGCTGTTTCCTTGCCGGTCTTTCCTGATAGGTTCTGGCAGCACTGGTGAAACCGGATTTTGTCCAATTCTACCAGACGTAACTCATTTTTTTCATAATGTAATTCACTTTTAACAAAAGTAATTATAGAATAAATTTTTGTGAGCCCTACACATGACGTTCAAAACGATGTACATGCAGTGATATGAACTTTACATTTTCTTTTTAGCCAATTTTGATCGTTAACTGTTCCGAAATGGATTGCTACCCCGCTTCCATGGAGGTGGGGAGAGGCAGCGTGCCCATGAATTTTGGTTTTTTTTTTTTTGATGTGGCAGGTGTTTAGAGTTAAGGAATTATTATGATTTCAGTTTTTGCCCCCCAAAATTCTTTTGTTTTTTATAAAACTCCCCAACAAACTTGATGATATGTATATAATGGTAATACAATAATAGTAGCTAAGATCCAAATTCTAAATTATGATACGCATATAATGGTTATACACTGATAGCAGCCCATATCCAAATTGCAATAATTTACCAAAGAAAATAAAATCAGTAAGTTGTCCTCTTATTGAAAAGAATGGTGCTTGAAGTTTCGATACAGATGATAAGGGTTTATTTTACGTATTTTTAAGTACATTTTATTAGTTAATTGTGGTTTTATTATTCAGTTTTATAACTAAAATAACTAAGGTTTTGGTAAAAATCTACATTTTATGTTAAAGTGGCTAACATTACATTTCTATTGATTTTTATGGTAAAAACTTCATATTTTGTAGGTCTAATGATTCAATCATCAAATGAAGTGCATTGAGAAGATATTTGGATGATTGACGATGGATTAAAGTGGTGAAAATAAAATATGAAGTGTAAAACAAGAAATGCAATTTGAGAACAAAAGAATCAAGAAAAAGTCAGCTTTGACAACTCAGATACATTTTCGTATTTTGACTATATCTGGAGTTACACAGATCGGATCAAGGTGATCTTGGAACCATTTTGAAGCTAAGAGATATATCTACATTTGGTATGAAGACATCAAAGTCCAATTCAGCTGTTTTCTTGGTCAAAAAGTCGAAATACAGAAACTTATCTGGATGGTCAAAAGCTGAAGCCCAGAATTGACCAGTCTATGGTATTTCGACCATATCTCCATCCACCGATCTCCAAATTAGATGATTCTTGAAGCATTGGAACGGTAATTCAAAGGGCTACAACTTTGGTGTTTTGCATAATAGCTAGTTCGGCGGCTATCATAGAGAAAATTGCAGTTGAAGTGAGGCCAAAAGTGAAAACGCGTATGGCAGCCGAATTTCTGCAATTTGCTCAATCATTTTTCTCATCTTCACACTACTTTCCAGCTAGAGTTGGAGAGAAAACGTAGGCTGAACATGTTTCTGATGCACAAAGGAAGAAAAATAGCTCATTGTCAAGTCAAAAATAAACGGTAGAATCAAGAGGCTGGAACTTTGTTTTGTTGACTTGGTTAACACCAGATTTAGAGAATCAAAGGAGAGAAGAAAAATATGGTAGGGGAATGGAGGATATCAGAATTTTAGGATAAAAACTGAGGCTGGTCATATTCTCAAAACTAGCAATTTTTGCAGGAGTTTGGAGAGTGCAAAAATGTAGTTCTTCCATTTCCTTAGTGTAGGATAGTGTAGTAAGTGTAATTCATCCATTCTTGTATTATGGCTAGATTAGGATGAAAATGGAGATGAAGAAAGAGAAGTTGAAACTCAAGTGACATGGGTTATCTTTTCTCCAACTCTTTATCTTTTGTATTGGATTCTTAAATATGGTTAATATGCAAGTTCTGGAATTTGTGTTTATTATGTGTCTTTAAAGTTTATGCCTTGGGTTTGGTTAAACTTTCTAAAATTGTTAGTGTTTATTATTTGTCTATTTGACTGCTATAATTTGAACAAGTTATTTAGCACTTTAGCTCTTTAAATCATGATTAATCTGGTACCATTAATTGTGATTATCTAAGGTGTTGTTTCTACAATAAAAATTGAGATGTAACACTAGTTCAAAAAGTGCCAAACATAGGGAGTACACTCACGAAAGTAGAGGTGCACCTATGTGGTTTCTAGTGATTTATTTCATGTAATTTCATTGAAAAAATGAACTTGTAGCTAATTTCATAACCATGAAAATAGGTATGGATTAGTTATGAGTATAATTGATTCACTACGAAAGTAGGATTCAAATGCATAAGGAAATTACACCATAATTAGCTTAGATGTAGTACTCAATGATCCAAATATAGCACTTGCATGAGTAGTTAGGGATACCATAACCTAAAAAGCTTTCATTTGTTATTTTGTATAATTTCAGTAGGTTTCATTTGTTATAATTCATTGATAGTCTAAATAATAGAGAAGTTTTAGTAATACCGGTAATTGTTCACTCTTCCTTGTGGGATCGACCCGACATATACCCTAAACTACTAGTTGATCTGTATGTGAACGGGTGTAATTCGATTTTTTAACTTGTATGTATGTAAAATACCCGTCAAGTTTTTGGCGCCGTTGCCGAGGAAGATTTAGCAATATCGGTGTGAAGAATAACTTTATTAGTTTAGACATATTATTAGTTATACTGTGAATGTTATTTTCTGTTATTTTAGTGTTTTATATGTGTACGTGTTTTATCACCTATTCTTCTTACTAATTTTGTTCTTAAGTTGTTTAAAAGTAATTTTAGGTGATGAGGAGGATAGGTCAATTTGGAAGACAATACTTAAGAAATGGAAGTTTGGCAATGGATGGTTGCCAAGTGCAAAACTCCTTCAACAGAGGTAACCAAGAATTTACTGAATGTATGTCTTTTGAAGATGGTTTAAGGTGCTTAAAGGCTAAATTTGATGTTATGATACTACAAGTTCAAATGGACACAATTATGCATGAAATTGAGCAAGGGAGGAATGTTAATGCTTTTAATTCTTATCATGTGATTTGTGACTTGTGTGGAGGTTATCATGTTACTAATACATGTATGCAAGCACAAAATATGGATTATTATGATGAATTAGAGCATTACAATTTTTGTTTTGATCAATACAATGCTAATTGGAGAAATTTTTCTACGTATGGTTGGGATAATCACTTGGGATAACCAATGTACTTATAGTGATTATCCATATTTTTATGATTGCCAATCTGAAAGTGTCAAATATGAATCAAAACCATCTTGGGAGTTGGCAATAGAGAAGTTAGCTAATGCATCTCTACCTTGGGAATTAGAAAGTGAACTATTAGCTAATGATTCTAATGCATCTTGGGAGCTAGCTGTAGAAAATTTTTTAAATCAATTTGATTCAGCAATAGAAAAGCTAGCAAATGCAACTTCCGACCGTTTTGATAGGATTGAGGAAAGAATAGATGAATTAGCTTCTCACTTTGGTAGAATACATGAGCAATTGAATGCATTGTGTGAAGTTATTTTCTCTAATAATTTGCAAAAAGATCCTAGCATGAATGGTGGGAATGGTATATGTGAAAATGGGTTGCATTTTGATCAAAATGATGATTCTAACTTGTGTTTTAATGAGGAAATGTCCATTTTACATAATAATATCTTTGGAGCTAACTTTGAATCTCAAGAGGTGAGCTTTAATGACTCATTTTTCACCCCTCTTGAGGAGTGTATAAAAAGTACAGGTTTTAAAGGTATTCCTACCCAAGATACTCTCATGGTATTTCCTTTGGTAAGTTCTCAAGTGGTGCATATTCAATGTAATATCTATGAAACACTTGAAATATGTAAGTCACTTCCATCTTTCACATCATTAGATCATGTGACTTTTTCTATTCAGTCACCGTACAATGATCCACCACGGCCTAAAATGGTAGATTATTCGTTAAATAAACCTCCTTGAAAAATGAGGTGATATAGTCAAACTAATGACTATAAAGAAGCGCTTATTGGGAGGCAACCCAATGTTTTCGCTATTTATGTTATTTTGGTGTGATTTTATGTTTAAAATATGTGTTTGAGTTGTTTTGTTATTTTTCCTTTGTAGGTTTGGGAAATAGAAGCAAAAGTGACCTGACGAGCGCGGGGTATACTTATAACATTTAGTTCATCCCAATCAAGTTTTACATTTATAAATTCCTAAATACCCCACACGCGATTTATTACAAGTATACGAATCGTGAGCGAGTATAGGGTATTAAGGGTCGATCCCACTGGGAAGAGTGCAATTACCGGTGTTTTTCAAACTCCTTTATTATTTAGACTACCACAAATATAAAATTTATGAAAATAACACTAGAAAACTCCTAGAGATATGGAATTCATTACTACTCTTGTAAATGAAGTTACCGATTAAGTGAATGCTATTATCTTGGCTAGTTATGGCGTAATTTCCTTATGTATGTGAAACCTACTCTCGTAGTGAATCATCTATACTTGTAAATAAGTCATACCTACTCTCGTGGTTATGAATTAAATACAAACTCATTTCTTATATGAAATTACATGAACAAGTCACTTAAGCCACATAGGTGCACCTTTACTCTCGTGAGTGTACTCCCTAGGTTTATCACTTCTTTGAACTAGTGTTAAATTCCAATTCTCATTGCAAATTTAACACCTTTAGATAATCACAATTAATGGCCAGTTAATTATGATTAGAAAATCAAAAGTGATAAATAACTTTATCAAAATAATATCACCAAGTAGCCAAGTAAATATCACAAACAAAATATAGCAAGTTCAACCATAACTCTAGGCATAAACTTTAACTAAACATGAAGAAAATTAAAAAAAGATCCATACTTATATTATAACTAAACATAAGATGCAATACAAGAAATAAAGTGATAGGAGAAAGTCACCCATGTCACTTGAACTTCATGATGTCCATCTTCATCCTCAACTTCATCTAAATTTAGCTACAAATACAAGAAGGAAACACTACCCTAACTAATGAACTAAAAACTAGTGAAAATTACATTTCTGGTGAGTTTCTCTAGTCTACCCAAGTTATTTTGAATCTTGCAAGTCCATGGCTATATATAGGTGAATGCAATCAGAAAATGAGGCTTGAAACATCCCTTTTACAGCTGCTAATTGGTTGTCATACGTTCATCCATAGCTGTAAATTATTGAAGGAGAAAACAGGTTGTACCAGTGGAAAGCAGCTATTTCTGACCAGAATATGGCTATTTCAACTGCTATTTTCTCTATGATTGCGGATGAATTGGCTCTTGTGCAAAACATAAAAGTTGTAGTTGTTTGACTTAGCTTTCCAATGCATCAAGAATCATCCAATTTGGAGTTCTGAAGACCAAGATATGATAAAAATACCACTAACTGGTCAATTCCGCGTTTTCAGCTCTCAGCAGCAGACTTTTACTTCTGTATTTCGACATTTTGACCAGGAAAAAAGCCGAATTGGACTTTGATGTCTCATACCAAATGTAGATCTGTCTCTTAGCTTCAAAACTGGTTCAAGAATCATCTCAATCCAATGTATGTAGCTCAAGATATAGCCAAAATACCAACAGATGCCAAAGCTGACTTTTGTTTGATTCTTTTGTTCTTAAATTGCATTTCTCAGCTGAGTTGAATTTCGGTATTTCAACTTTTGGACTATGAAAACGGCTGAATTAGATTCTGATGTCTTCATACCAAATTTAGATCTATCTCTTAGCTTCAAAATGGTTTAAAGATCACCTCAATCCAATCTGTGTAGCCCAGATATAGTTAAAATACCAAAACGTGTCAGAGTTGTCAAAGCTGACTTTTCTTGATTCAAATTGCATTTCTCCTTTTACACTTCATATTTTATTTTCACCATTTTAATCCATCTTCAATTATCCAAATATCTTCTCAATGCACTTCATTTGATGATTGAATAATTAAACCTACAAAATATGAAGTTTTTACCATAAAAATCAATAGAAATGCAATTTTCACACTTTAACCACAAAATGTATATTTTCACTAGAATCTTAGTTAATTATTTATAAAATTAAATAAAACACACCAAAACTAATTAATAAAGTACACTAAAAATACGTAAAATATACTCTTGTCATGACCAAATGAGGTGAAAAAGGCGAAATTTGATCAAGGAATTCAACCCCTCGATTTGAGTAATTGTTGTTTTTTATTCGTTAGAAGGGGTTAAAATGCATGTTTTGATCATTTTACATGTGCATGCATTGAATATTTTAGCAAACAATTGATCTATGATACATTTTGGGAAATTGGGGTATCATTTGTAATTATTCAAAAGTTGAATTTCTGCTAAATTTCGCAGCAGAAAACACGTTTTTCAATGAAATGCGCCACTGAATCGCGTTTTCAATTCTGCGCCCATACTGAAGAAAATGCGCCTTCAAAACGCGACATAAATTCTCGTTTTCTACCAAGTCGCGTTTTCAAGCCTGATCAGAAACCGAAAACGCGCTTTTAGAAACGCGACATGAAGTCGCGTTTTGAAGCATAGCTGCGTTTTCGATCCTGCAAGATATGTGAAGAAACGCGACTTCACAAAACGCAGCTTGGTGGCACGTTTTAATGAGTCGCGTTTTCTGAGCACGTTTTTAAAAAAAAAATGCAGTTTCCTTGATTCTCTTTTTCTTCTTTTCCTCATATATTTTCTTGTACCTTAAGTTGCTTATTGTGTATTTTTTATAGGTACATCACCAAAACAAGGGTTTGAAGTTACGGATCGCCGTTTTGATGTCTTGAGCCTTTGTTATCACTTTTGCTTCTCATTTTCCATTTTTAGGTTTATATCACTAATGGTTATCAACTGGAACTCACGAACCGTGGGAGATAGGTGAACAACATATCTTGAAGGTTCATATTCAATCCCAACAATAGGGGAGTATTACTTTTTTTTTATCTTAATTTTCCTTTTTACACATTGAAGACAATGTGCATGTTAAGTGTGGGGGGAAGAATTGAGATTATATACATTGTATGTGATTGACTTGTTGGTTGCAAATATTGGACTTGTGTTTAAATTCAAAATTTTTTCAAAATCTTGTCCAAATTTGCGAATTTGGCCCAAATAGTTTCAAATTTTTTCAATTTTATCCAAAAGGGTAACAAGTTCCATACCATTAGTAACTCAAACTCCTTCTACATTTGAGATAAATATATGTGGCTTAAGCACTTCTTTTCTCATTTAATTTGGAAATGACTATTATGTGATTATAATTTTTGCATTTGTAGGAAAGTATATCTTGTAAAGTGGAGAAAATTATGCCTTTTTTTTTTTGCATATTTAATGAAATTTCTTCTCTTTATTTGATTTTAGAAGTTAAGTGATAAATATGGTCACTAAGTGCAATACTTTTCTCATGATTATTCTTTTGAGGAAAAAAATGGAAAAAAAAAGAGAAAAAAGAAAATAAGATTTGTTCTACTCCAATGATTCTTGTACTTAGTAACCGGGAGTTTTCATCTACATATGTCGACTTTCGTGTAAAACGGTACTTGAATTAAGAGTATGCAAAGCAACTTGAGTATGTGAAATGTTGAGTAACCGGCGATCTTCATCTAAAAATGTCGATCTTCGCGTCAAAAGGCACTTTCACAACTTAAGTAATATTTAGCTATATTATATGAATAAATCCCTCTTTAAATTTGAATAAGAAATGATCATGAGTTTAGGAAGCATATTATTGACCATATGAGTTACTTGCATATGAAATTGGGTAAGGATGAGAAATTGACTTGAATTTGTTATAATGATGGTATAATTGGCTCTCCTTTACTTGATATTATGAGTACTTAAGGATTAATGAAAGATTGCATAATTGTTATTTACCTTGTTTTGAGAATATGAAATTGATTGTGTACATATATTTATTTTTAAATTTTGGATCATTGTTGGTTTGTATTTCTTATTGCTTGAGGATAAGCAATAGTTCAAGTGTGGGGGTATTTGATAAGGGTTTATTTTACATATTTTTAAGTACATTTTATTAGTTAATTGTGGTTTTATTATTTAGTTTTATAACTAAAGTAACTAAGGTTTTGGTAAAAATCTACATTTTATGTTAAAGTGGCTAACATTACATTTCTATTGATTTTTATGGTAAAAACTTCATATTTTATAGATTTAATGATTCAATCATCAAATGAAGTGCATTGAGAAGATATTTGGATGATTGAAGATGGATTAAAGTGGTGAAAATAAAATATGAAGTGTAAAAGGAGAAATGCAATTTGAGAACAAAAGAATCAAGAAAAAGTCAGTTTTGACAACTCAGACATATTTTCGTATTTTGACTATTTCTGGAGCTACACAGATCGGATCAAGGTGATCTTGGTACCATTTTAAAGCTAAGAGATATATCTACATTTAGTATGAAGATATCAAAAAGTCGAAACACAGAAACTTATCTGGATGGTCAAAAGCTGAAGCCTAGAATTGACCAGTCTATGGTATTTCGACCATATCTCCGTCCACTGATCTCCAAATTAGATGATTCTTGAAGCATTGGAACGGTAATTCAAAGGGCTACAACTTTTGTGTTTTACATAACAGCTAGTTCGGCGGCTATCATAGAGAAAATTGCAGTTGAAGTGAGGTCAAAAGTGAAAACGCGTATGGCAGCCGAATTTCTGCAACTTGCTCAATCATTTTTCTCATCTTCACACTACTTTCCAGCTAGAGTTGGAGAGAAAACGTAGGCTGAACATGTTTCTGATGCACAAAGGAAGAAAAATAGCTTATTGTCAAGTCAAAAATAAACGGTAGAATCAAGAGGCTGGAACTTTGTTTTGTTGACTTGGTAGAATCAAAGGGGAGAAGAAAAATACGGTAGGGGAATGGAGGATATCAGAATTTTAGGATAAAAGCTGAGGCTGGTCATATTCTCAAAGCTAGCAATTTTTGTAGGAGCTTGGAGAGTGCAAAAATGTAGTTCTTCCATTTCCTTAGTGTAGGATAGTGTAGTAAGTGTAGTTCATCCATTCTTGTATAATGACTAGATTATGATGAAAATGGAGATGAAGAAAGAGAAGTTGAAGCTCAAGTGACATGGGTTATCTCTTCTCCAACTCTTTATCTTTTGTACTCCCTCCGTCCCAATATTAGAGACGTTTATAGGGAATGCAACTTTTTATGTACAGTGGTATCATTATTGACAGCCAAGCCTTTGTTCCAAATTTACCCCGTCGCAAGTACAATGGTCAGCTGCACTTTGTGTTTTTCATGGAGTAATGATTTCATGGGTCCCATCTTAACCAAAAGCATCCCTTTGTATGTTAGAGACACGCGCTATTATTGGCCTTATAAAGTGAGAGTTAGTCTCACGTACTCCTCTGACTTCTCCAAATGGATAATAAATAGCAGGTCCCACCAAATTTATTTGGATTTTCTAGCACATGCACTATGAGGGCAAGGACGGAACATTAGAAGGAAAATAGTGTAGCGTGACTCTAATTTTGGGACAATGAAAAAGGTGAAACATGACATTAACAATGGGACGGAGGGAGTATTAGATTCTTAAATATGGTTAATATGCAAGTTCTGGAATTTGTGTTTATTATGTGTCTTTAAAGTTTATGCCTTGGGTTTCGTTGAACTTTCTAGGATTGTTAGTGTTTATTATTTGTCTATTTGACTGCTATAATTTGAGCAAGTTATTTAGCACTTTAGCTCTTTAAATCATGATTAATTTGGTACCATTAATTGTGATTATCTAAGGTGTTGTTTCTACAATGAAAATTGAGATATAACACTAGTTCAAGAAGTGCTAAACATAGGGAGTACACTCACGAAAGTAGAGGTGCACCTATGTGATTTTTAGTGATTTATTTCATGTAATTTCATTGAAGAAATGAATTTGTAGCTAATTTCATAACTATGAGAATATGTATGGATTAGTTATGAGTATAATTGATTCACTACGAAAGTAGGATTCAAATGCATAAGGAAATTACACCATAATTAGCCTAGATGTAGTACTCAATGATCCAAATATAGCACTTGCATGAGTAGTTAGGGATACCATAACCTAAGGAGCTTTCATTTGTTATTTTGTATAATTTCAGTAGGTTTAATTTGTTATAATTCATTGATAGTCTAAATAATAGAGAAACTTTAGTAATACCGGTAATTGTTCACTCTTTCTTGTGGGATCGACCCGATATATACCCTAAACTACTAGTTGATCTGTATACTTGTAGTGAATTGGTGTAATTCAGTTTTTTAACTTGTATGTATGTAAAATACCCGTCAACAGATTCTATCATTGATGGTTTTAATTCCACGAGAATACGATGTGCACCATTTAGATTGTTCAGAGTTGACACATTATAATAAACTAGTTCAATTCCCATATTGTTATATACAAATGTTCTATTCCACATATTATGCTATACTTGATTAATTTTTTGAGAGTTTATAACTTTATCATTTACATACTTTGCTTTGTACTAAATTATTTAATAACTATAATTATCTTAAGACATTACTCTTATACATATCAATTCCCTCTCCCCCACCCCATCGTCTCAACATTCGTTCATGCTATAGTTATTGGCTGATGAGGTATTCTTCGGTCCAGAGAAGATTTGAGTTGCTGTCTCGAATCATGCATTTCTCCAAAAAAAAAAAATTATTGAGTTGTTGAATGGCAAGTGTCTATTACGAGCTCAGAACCTTAGTCCAAAAAAAAAATTTCACCATTATATTATCTTTACTTGATGCAAAACCACTAATAAAATGAATGATCAGCTCCAATACTTAAATTTATTCCCCGAGTATAGAAGTTCGAGATTTAAAAAGAGAAATATGGTGGCCTAAAACCATAAAAGAGAAATGTGGCGAAGCTAACAATCCAGGAAATTTAACTTGTAAGTCTGTAAGCATGCATCAGCCAACCGATTTTGTTGTTTTAAGCCAGAAAACCAGGCCAACTAAAAAGCACCCTCATAAGTTTCTGGTAATATGCCAAAAAGTTCAGCAAAATCTTCTCCGTTGAGCTGTGCTGTGAAATCATCACAATTAACATTTTTTATTTTTACCACGGCTGGTTTGGAGGTTCATCCTAAGTATTTTTTTTTATCATATCAAGAAGTGTACTCACGATAAGCACACTCAATGGCTCAATGTGTGTGCTTATAATCACGTCTTTGGCACAGATTTGCACGCCAAATTATGGCATCACTTGTCCAATACTCTCAAACTATTGGTGTCAAAATATAAATTTATTCAATAAAATACATTTCTTGCTTTACCAAACTGCAAAAATATTTTAATTCAGGGTGTCTAGGCACATATTTATTATTAGGGGACTTAAGAAAGATATTGGGAAAGTGTTTTGCTTTTCAATGTATATCTATATCTATATCTCGGTTTAGCGATTTAGTTTTTACTTTCTATTTACAACTTTATCTATACCTATGCTATATCTCTGTCTCAATCTGCCTAACCTCACTTATTGCTTCTTAATTTTCTTAATGTAATTACTATAACTATTAAATTCTAAAGCTAATTTAACATCCATAGGACAATAACATTAAAATTATACTCGAACCAATAATAGTTAATTAAAAAGTACATAAACCAATAACTTTTGTTAATAGTAATATATCCAATTAGTTCAATGTACATGAAAAATAGTTTTAAAATAAAAAAATTTAGAGTTTAAGCTATGAATTACCACTATTGACTCTCAAGAAAGCATTAGAATTGTTGATTCTAATTCATAACTCATAAGTATATTTAGGACTTTGGGTCGTTGCCTATGTTTTAAATCTTTTGACATATTTAATATTTCTTATACATTAATATATTTTGACACATAACTCATAATATAAAGTATTAATATTATATATTTAGGTATGTAATTATATATACCAAAATATGAATATTATATATATATATATATATATACAGATTAAAGAGTCAGACTTATATCAGGTTTGAGTCCCAAACTTGACTCACATTTAATTCGGACTTAATATTTAGGGTCAAACTCAGCCCAATTCAATAAAAAGTTAGACTCATTCGGCTTTTTTTGGGCTGAACTTGGATTAGCCCGACCCCATTGATAGTCCTATATACTACTTATTAGTATTCTGAAAGGGAAAATATTTCCGAACAAAGTTAAACCAAAAAATTTTGGAATCCTATTTAGATCTGGAAAGTAAAATAATTACTTACAATAATTAGTTGTAATTGAAAATTAATAAAATAATCCATGTTTAGAAATAGGCTAGCTGGAAATGGAAACTATATCACTTAAAAGAAACGGAGATGGCTACTCATGGTTATAGATTACTCATGAAAAGTCACTTGTACCAAGAGATATACATATCCATAGGTAAAAAGTCCCAGACTAATTGCCTTCTACTGCTTATTAGTAGTCTAGAAGGAAAAGAAATTCATACATGTAAAGTAAGATTCAAAGATGTATTGAACACACAAGAACGCGGATAAAATATAATAACGCTACAAATTGGTTGAAATAGAATATGGGTTCTTCATTATTCGATGTCCATCCCTTGAAAGTTTCAATAGGGTTCATCAATGTATTTCTATCCATCACCTTTTTCATAAATTTGAGCCTGAGTATCCCCAAGAAATGGAAAATGACCAATTGCATTGCCTATGGTGGCATATGGTTTGTTGTAAAAGGCGCCAACTGATCAACATTTGCTGCTTCTATCAAATGCTGTGCTGATTGAGTGCGACTTATCTTTAGGATTAGTGGATTTAAAACGTCCAATGGTGGATAGAAAGCACCAATTCTTTGGGATGAGATGATAAGAAACGAGAATAATCCCCTTGTAAATCATTCTGCAATGGTAAGTTAATTAGTGCAAAAATAATGTATTGTTTTTATAGTTGTTGAGATTTGACAAATCAATATATATATATATATATATGAAGAGGTACAAAAGTGATGAAGCATGCTTAGATACGATCTTTCAATGCAAAAGAAGATTAAACGGCTAATTTCTTCATTCCTGTAAAGATTTTACAGCTTTTATTCAGTTTAAAAATTAAAGTGATGCCCATGCCTTTTATTCGAACGTTGAAGGTCTTTTCCTTTTATCTCAGAAATGCATAGGACTTGGATGCGCAGAAAATGTTTTAACAAGAAGAACTAAAAAGGTAGAAAAGATCACCATATAAAATGCAAAGTAGCAAGTTAAGAATTGTATTGTTAAAGTTGTCACAAGAATCAGGGATTGATAGGGGCTACAATTGATCAATTGTACAATGGTTACAATTAGAGGTGGCAAAATGGGCGGGATAGGCGGGATTTGCTTGGGTTTGAGATGGAACCGAGTCATATGGGTTTGGGCCCAACCTTACCCATATGTGTTTTGGGACTAACTTGGGCGGGATCACTTTGGGATTGGTTTAGATTGATCCCATCCAATACCCAAATCTATTTTCTATATATATTTTTCTTTAATTCATTTTTTATTTTTTATATAACTTTAATATTTTTTATTTATTAAATTTCTTTTAGTTTTATTAAATAAACATGCAAGTGCTTTATACTCAGGATTCCCACCAAAAATTGGATTAACAAATAAAGGAAAAGATAGATATACAGCCATATTCTAACATATATCAAGATGGCCAAGGCACTTAAGGTGTTGAATATTTATCCTCATCATTGTCCAAGGATGATAGGTCTAAACTGATTGAAATGCTGGAAATTCTTGTGGATAATGACTAGGAAGACTGCTAGATTATATTCGCTCGTATGACTAAAAAAATTGTTAAAGATAATTTTTTAATCTACTTGTTATTTGAGCCCAATGGGTACCCAAGTATTTCCCAAAATTTCCCATCAATTAATGGGTACAATTGGGATTTGTCCCATTTTAAACCCAATATCAAATTTCAATACCCATCCCGCCCAAAGTCCCCATGGGCATGGGTAATCCATTGGGACTTGGGACAAATTACCACATCTAGTTAGAATGTTAAAGTTGTTATTAGAATCATGGACTTACTCAATAATCATAAAATCTAAAGTCTGACTTTGAATTTCACCAAGTCAGTAAAGAACTATTATTGACATAAGTACCATCCATGAGGTTAGAGAATGTGCGTTGACATAAAAATAACAATTTCATTGAAATAAATTTTCTTTTGGGATTAGTTCAATTTGGAAACTATTGGAGGATTATTTTTTTTTTTGGAAATTAAACAACAATGGCAAAGAAAATTCCCTTACAATCAAGAAACCACTCCATTTTGTTCCTTTTTTGGTCCATATGAAATAGAAGACAACATACATGATGATAAACATACATACCTATCCAAGAATTAAAGCATTCAAATCTCCCCTTCTCTCTTCCTATTTCTTAAATCCTATCCCTCATCTGCTGATAATACACACATACACACACATATTCGAATAGTTAAAAGTTCTATTCTTGTAATGAATTTTAGATATATGATTATTATAGTATGTATCATAAGAACAAACACACTTATAACATACATTGCACGTGCTCTCATACTAGTTTTGTTAATGAGCTAGAGTGTAATGTGGATGTGCTCAATGTTGGTTCCTAGAAAAAAGTCAACTGAGAAATTGGTTTGACAGGAAATAGTTAATCTAATTCCATAACCTTACATGTCCTTCCGTTGTTTACACATGACAATGATGCAAAAAGAACAAAAATCCAACTCCAAAAACAAATAAATGAGCAAGTAATCTTGAGGGTATAGGTACATTCTACGTGTCATGATCATCATTTTGTGTCATATGTGAAAATCTATACAATGATTATAGTAATCCTAAATGCAATTAATAGTTATGGTTGCTATAGTTTAATTAGATGTGCAATTGTGTTCATACATTTAGTTGTTACATAAAAACAAAACTTGCACATATGACAAAACTATATCAATGTACACCAAATCCTGTAAGTAATACAAGGGCGTGAAAACCTCAACTATACACCTAAGTCCCTTCTGACATCCCACACGTAGCTAAGCTCTTCTAACTTTGTGTATCTCCTATTGCTCTTGCTCCTGTTTTGTGAAGGGGGTCCAAGCTTCTGGTCTACTGGACAACTTGGGGCAACGGACATTAAAGGATGGCTTGGATTGATTATGGGCAATTGAAGATGAGTATGTCTTGCTTTTTCCCAATTTTTTTTTCAAGAGTTTGTATGTAGATATATGAAGAAGAGAGATTGGCAGTATCACTGTTCATTTTCTGTGTCTAAAAAATAAAAATAAAAAAACTAAACAAAATTTAGATGGTTTAATTTTGACAATTTTTCAATTTTTTGACCTTTATCTTGGCCCTAGATCCCAATAACACCACCTTTTATCAACAATTGAGAATGATATTTCACCAGTTACTAGGGCTATTCCTCCAAACACTTAGTTCGTGCAAGCTTTCCCGCATGAAGTGGTCATCCAAAATCCTAACCCTACCAGTTTGCAGCCTGCAGAATCTCAAGATTCATCTGCTACATTCATTGATGGAAGGGTTAAGAATAGAGAAAAGGGGAAAGCTTTTCCTCATAAAATTGGTCATACAAAATCCAAACCCTACCATTTTGCAGCCTGCAGAATCTCAAGAAGATGCATCTGCTACAGTCATTGATAGAAGGATTAATAATGTGGGAAAAGGAATATGAATATATCAGAATCTGAAAAACAAAATTGACTTGGGTAATGCCTAAATTTCTCCACCTCTTTCTTGAAAAGGCTACTAGGGAACTTTTCCAAGCCAAAAAAAAACGCACGTTTTCTATGATTCATCCTTCCATTTCCACAAGCTCATATGCCCCTTCTTTTACTAAACAACAATCGCACAAAAGAACAATAATCCAATATATGAATTTTTTTTTGTGAACCATGCATATTCTCCGTGACAACCTTTATATCATCACATTACACGGAAGTTACCACGTATTCTACAAAGTCAAACCATGACTTTTGCCTATTTATTACAGTGCTGTCTCTAAAGTATCTAATTTTGCTTTGACATTTACACAGGGTGTTCATATCTCGGAAAAAATTAAAAAAAAAAATCGATCTAAATGGGATTCAAGATTCAGATAAATTGTGTTTCTGTAAAAACGATTTATATCCAAACTTTACTACTATTTGGTAAAATGAGTTTAGAATGAATTTGAAAGTTAGATTCCTGAATTCCTAATTACTAGCTAAATTTCCAAATTACTACTAATAATATATTAGATTACTATAAGTAATGAATACTGAATGCTAATCTAATATTGTAATCTAACTAAATAAGTACACTACTATGGTACTACTAATAGATTGGTTATGTTGATAGCTGATAAATTGCAAATTGATTTGTATTGCGAATTGATCAAAAACAAGAAGATCAAGTATTTTCAAAGGTAGTTTACTGATAAAGTTTTCGGACAACAAAATTGCCAGATGTAGCAATGAGCAGGTCTAGCAATTGGAGTAGGGTATTGCATTGTGTCTCCTTTCCTGTTATTGTGCAAGGGGCTGATGATGGAAACAATTGGAAGTAACAACTACAGGGCCTAATCGACACTGTCTCATGAAGGAAAAACTTGAATACCTGTGGAAGAAAACTTTGTTGGTTTGTTTATAAGTCTTTTGTTTTTGTATATTTTAAGCATTTCAAACATAGTCCTTGGCATTAAGGAATTCCATTTATACTTCCACGAAATGGGAATTTTTAGTACAACTCGGGAAATTGTTAACTGAGACCAAACAACAACTCAAATGACTAATCAAAGTCCAAGCTTCTTACGTGCAAAATTTGGGGAAAAACGCTTTTGAATCAATTTTTCTTCCAAAATTCTGTTGAAAGCATCTAGAATTACTATTCTCACCGACCGATTTACACTGTGAGAATTGAAATCATACCCAACTATTAATTGGTATAAAAGTAAGACCCAACTTGTCATATTTGTTCATTAATCTATCAAATTATGGTTATCTTCTAAGTTAGGATTTTCATTCACAAATGCCTTTAGGTAAATGATTATCCTGCATTTTTTAAATTGGATGAGAAACAATACAAAGGTGTATGTGTATAAATGTATCAAACTTTCATTTCATTTTGGTACAAATTTTGCACGTGTAACAAATTTTAAAAATTGCATACAAATATAGGCAATGTTGTGAAACCATGAGAGAAGGTAATACATTGAGTTTGGAATGTTAAACTATTGTTTCCAATCTTTATAAACCAAAAAAGAGGTTACGAGATTAAGAAGGATTGAGCATTAGAAAGCTTAAAGATTAAACATTGAACTCAACCAAGGTATTGCACCCGTTTTTATTTGAAGACTTGGCTTTTGCAAAATCAATCAGATCTTTGAAGAGGGCATCTTCCTGTTTTTCTTGTTTTGTTGTAGTTGACACTCTCAGGCAAGTGTTCTGGGTCTGCCCAAACCAGTACCACTCAAAGGTGGGGAACTAACAAGAATATGCTTTTGCCCAAAAAATGTTGTCTCCGGTTGTACCTTTAAGGTGATGGTAGTGGAATGCTACCCGGAGGAGGAATATTCCAGGGTGAGAAGGCAAAAGGGTCAACAGATTTGGCCATAGAAGTTGGTTCATCATATGTGGATTTTGGGGTGAACATAGCTGCTGGGTGGATAATTGAACCATGATCAGGAGGTGATGATGACGTTTGGGAAGGACTCGACATCCGAAATAGAGAGTTTTTGCTGTTTCAATGAGTCGGGACTGCAGCAAGCATGGATGCTATCGCTCCTTAAAAATTTCTCAGACTGGTAAACATCACCCACTAAGATGATCAACCATTCCAACGCTGATGGTAAAAGATTTTGTTGAAGGCCAAAAAGGAAAAATGGGGTTAATTCATATAGGTTCAGTGGCCTTCATCCTGTCCTTGTGATGCATCCCTTAAGGTTCTGTCCGTGTGTAACTTGGTCAGCTCAAATATGTTTAAACGTATTAATATGAGAAGGAAAGAAAAAGAATGCGGAACAATGTTAAACACGGAAGAAAAAAATATCAAACACAAGCACATGGATGAGGATGACATGGCTGCCACGTGTGCACATGTTACTAAATGACATGTATGCTGGTCCCGCAATTAAGTGCACACGCCACTGATGACTTGTTAACCACGTCACCATATGCTGGTCCCGAAAACAAATATAATGACACATAAAAAATACTTCACTCGATCTTGAACTCATAATGACATGACAGACGTGTCAACGCCACCTGTTAAACAGGACATCAATACTTTGAGTCCACAATGACATGATCGCCACACCTGCACACGTCACCAAATGAAGTGCACACCACATTGAAATATGTGCACATATCATCAAAATTTGATCTTACAATAACACATAACAACACATGGAAAGCACATCACCCATTCTTGGAGCCCACAATGACATGGCAATCACGTTAATGATGCCTAGCAAGTATGTCATCAGTATTGCGAGCCCCTGATGACATGGCCACCATGTGTGCACACATCACCAAATGATGTGTACCCCAAATCGACAAATGTGCACATATCATCATTGACACAATGACATATAAGGACACGTGGAGAACACATCACCCATTCTTTGGTCACAATGTCAAAGCAGACCCGTCAATGACACTGGCACGCACGTCATCATTATTACGAGCTCATGATAACATGGTCGCCACAAGTTCACATGTAAACAAATGATATGTACACGACATCAATAATGTACACATATTATCGAGGATGTCAAACACGTTACCAAATTCCAATCCCACAATGACGCGTAACGTCAAGTGGACAACACATCACCAATCTATGACCCCTAAATGACATGATAGACGCGTCAACACCACTTATTGATACATTATTAATATTACAGACCATGTTGATATGACACATCACCAGATGATGTGTATGCCACATTGACATGAATGCACACATCATTGATAATGTGTCGGCCACATCACCAACAATTGGGCCCACAATACGGGCACACTTTTATATAAAACACTTTAATTTTATGTGTTTTTTTTTCTTTTGCTTATTTATGCAAATTGGATACTGAAAACATGTACTTTATATTGTTACATAAATTTGAATTAGAACAAAATTTATAAATGTGTGCATATTTTGTTTTGTCATCCATTCAAATCAAATTTCATTTTGAAGGCATATTTTTTCTAAATTTATTACTACAATTTAATAACTAAATGTAATATTACATTTTAGTAGTTCATAATTTTTTTTTTGGTAACACAGGATAATTCTCCGTTAACTTAAAATCATTTTGAGTACATTATGTAGATTATATTAATAAGTTTTATGCAATATAAATTAAATTAGTATACTTATATGATTATATTCGCCTTTTTTTCAAGTATCTATTACTGGAATAGTTAAATTTATACGTCATTTTAAAATAACACACTATCTTGTTTAGCGCATGCCTACCTTGTTTGTGTACACACAAATATTTCGTTATGTTACAAAATAAAATTAAACACAATTCAAGCAAAATGAAACAATTTTTTGACCTCTCCAACGACTAAATTGAGAAAGTGAATTTGGTGGGATGCAGTGCCCTATGATTTGATTGCCATTTTGGAATTAACCCTAAATTAACAAAACAAAAGAAAACGAAAAGCAGTGAGGAAGAGAATGTCGAAGCCTTTATTTACCCAAAATTTTTCTTACTACCAAAGCTTGACACAGAATGCTTTGACAAACATAGTCATTCAAAGACAAAGAAATCAAAGCTTTCAAGCCAAACCCAAAAAGGAAAAACAAAAAACAAAATAATATATATTCACAAAAACTCAATGTAGGAAACAATTCACATCATCTCAGCTACACTACATGTCACTGGGCAGCAAGTGCAAAGACTATAGATACCATGTCACAGGAAAATGCACCAGCCGAATTCCCATCCACATTTATTTAAAGACTAAATAAAAGACTCTAAATGAAGTAAAAGCTGATAAGAGTTAAGATATCAAAATCTGTACCACCACGAATAACAATATCAATGACATCACTCAATATGACCTATTATTAGCTTTCGAGGATGATGAAGACTTGGCTTTTGCAAAATCAACCAGATCTTTGAAGAGGGCATCTTCTTGCTTGTCTTGTCTTGTTGGGGTTGATGTTCTCAGGGAAAGGTTCTGAGTCTGCCCAACTAAGCTGTCGTAAGAGGAACCAGATCCACTGCTCGAATGCGGGGAACCACCAGGAATAGTATTCTGTTTTTGCTCAAAAAATTGTTGTCTCTGGTTGTGCCTCGATGGTGGCGGTGGAATGCTGCTTGGAGGAGGAACGTCCCAAGGTGCAGATGGCAAAGGATCAGCAGATTTGGCCAAAGAAGTTGGCTCATCATATGTGGATTTTGGAGGGAACATGGTTGCTGTGGGGTTAATGAATTCATCAGGAGGTGATGATAAGGGCTGGGAAGGGCTCGATGTTCGAACAGAGATTTTGTTGTTTGACTGAGTTGCTACTGCAACAGGCACAGATGCTGATGTTCCTGAAGATCTCTCAGACTGGTAAGCATCACCACTAAGATAATCAACCATTCCAGTATCAGGGGTAGAAAATTTTGTTGAAGGCGGAGGAGGAGGAAGAATTGGGTTAATTCGTGAAGGTTCACCATATGCATTTGTGGGCTTTCGTCCTTGTCCTTGCGATGTATCCCTTGTGGATCTGTCGATATGTAACTTAGTGAGGCTCCAATAAAGCTTCAATGAAGCATGGGAGGGAAAGAAAATGAGAAGGAAAAATAATCCTCAAGAACATAACAAGGAAGAAAAACAACAGATGTTTAACAGCATGGCTTTCCCGAGCACGACACCCAAACAGTTACAAGTGAGAATCAAAAGAACAACACCAAAGTCATTGTATTTTAAATGGTAAGACAAATTTATTTTCTTACATTGGAAACATACTGTATATTGAACAGGAGAGAATCAGTGGAACTCCTTCAAAGCCTAAACTTGGGGAGAAAAGGTAAGGATTGATCTGCAAATTAATTCCTCAAGTAACAGAGACCTAGAAGAAACCTGATTGATTCATGTAAACATTTCTTTTGCCTTGAAACTAAATCAAAAGTAAAGACAATGAATTCTATCCTCTGAAGACATGGCCTCGAGCACAAAAGAAAACATCTATACTAATTCCTCTAAGTGTCCAATCAAGTGGCTTCATCAACAAAAGCAAACATCTATACTCGTACTAAATTTTGTTTAGCTTTGCTAATCTTGGGGCAAGCATGACATCTAATAGTAAATTCTGCTCATAGACGTACCTGTCGTGTTATTCAAGGCAAGCCAGATTGGTAAATTCCAACTTATACATACATTAAAACTTGAAAGATAGCGGATTACTGTGGGCAAACTCATTTCTGCACAAAGGAGGGTACAAGCTTGGTTTCAATACTCTTTAGCCACTAAAAGTTTTTGTGCATAGTTCCTTCTCCTGATTCCCCAAGTACAAATTACTTGTTCAGCCCTTCTTTCAACACTCCCCTCTTGCCCGTTTCCCAAGAGGGGGAAAAAAGAAAGACAAAGGAAAAAAAAATAGGTAAAGAAAAGTTGAAAAGAAAAACTCAAAATGTCCACTACAAGCCCTCCTACTTCGCCTACCTCATAAACATGAGCAGGTGTTTAGTAACAATCAACTCTCAGGCCAGATTTTTATTTAACATAAACATTGACATGGTATCAAACAAGCAATTCGACTGAAAGTGATTAGTCAAAATTTGTTTTGGATTCCAATACGGTACTAAATAGCTGCAAACTCAAGGCTAGAACTTTTATCACGTAAAAGATAAGCATTTGTGTCTATCTGATTCAAGTATTTGTGTCTATCTGATTCAAGTGCCACAAATTCTTATTTAGAAATTTTTTTCCATATCGAAGTACCAACTTCTTTATCACTCAAAGATCAACTGCAGTGTCTCATCTTATAATGAATTTAACATTCATGCATCTGCCAGCAAGCATGCTGGTATTGTCATGCCCCATGCAAGGAAAAATTAATTATCACCTGTGTGCCAACTGAGAAAAATCATCTTCTGGCTCATCATCCTCATGATTGACATTCATAAGAGCTGCAACTGGTGTTTCTGTAGTCCTTACTGCAGCAGTAGGGTTTCCTTTGGCTATGTCATCGTGTCGGCAAAGAACGTGCTGCAACTTGTCGTTAAGTGTCAATCCTTGCAACAAAAGCTCCTCATCTCTTGAAGGAGATTAAAACACAAACAACCATTAGCTTAAAAACAGACCAAAAACAGAGAGGAAAAGGAAATGTAAAAGAAATTGTGTTATATACTTACGCAGTGTTGTTAACAAGAACCATAACACGCTTTTGATAATTACGGCATTGTTCAACAAGGTCAACAATAATCTCATCCTTTATTCCCTGCATTAAATCCATAATATGTCTGAGCAAGTATTCCTGATCCATCACACTACATACTGAACAATTAAAGACCAAACAGATAATCAAACACTGTCTCCAGACATGGAACAGCATAACCTCCAGGTCAACATCAGTCTAACAATACTAATTTCTCCTAAGAAAATCTGAACTAGCAAAGCACCAGTTATATCTATTAATATTCGTTTATTCAGAGGCTTCAAGTAACAGTAAATTTAAATGTAACTTTTTTTTGCATAATCATCTGCACATCAACATCCTATTCTAATAAGTGCCCAACCCCTTTTCACACTGGAGTATGTTTTCTGTCTTCAAACAAAATAAAGCATTCTAAATCTGATAACACAATTCTATGTAGTAAATAGTTTGATCTTGGATAGAATATGCAAGCACTTTCCTAAAGTCTGAATAAATGTTACACATTTATCATAAATGTTACTTGCCCAAAGTAGTTTTGAATTTTATTAAAAACTGTTGGAGTTGGGGAACACGTCATGCATCTTACTTGCCAAGATATCCATTAATAAAAAAAAAAGAAAAGATATCCATTAATTAGGGTTGTAAAACCTAAAGAAGCAGAAAGGAAGTTGATAAGAAGACATTACATAAATGCAATAAAACACCACACCAAAAAGAAGCTACGATACATGAAAGGTATAACAATGGCAGATATATATTGCCAAACCAGGAATGAAAGATGCCACCTCACCATGACATAGAAAAATGTACATAAGATCTTCAGAAAATTTCCCTTAATCAAGAAATCAACAATAATAATACAAATTTCTCTGACCTCAAGTTGAAAATCAAGGAAAGTCTGTCAAGGATTCAACGAGGAGGAAAGGATCAGTTGGAGTATGTGAAAAGCAAATCTCATATTGTGGGAAACAAGTGTTAGCCCTTAATTTGATTGGCAGATTGTGTCTTCTAATGAATGGATCATCACATATACGGGAGTAGGAAAAGTTACTGAAAGGGAAAATTTGGGAGGGAAAAGAAAAGCACAAGGTCATATTTCCTATAAATAGAAAGTTCAACCTGGTGGAGTCACCATCTAAATTTCAGTAAGCAGTGCACAAACACTTGCATATCCAAAGTACAAAACTGAAAAGAATAATCAAGCAAAAGACAAGGATTTTAACCTCACGATTGTGAGGATCCAGAGCGCCCAACATCTCCATCAACACATCTGAAAGTCCTTCAGCATTCTGAATCTCTGGCAAGCTGCATTAGAATCACACCGAATTTACAGAAATGAAACCACTTTGAACATTGTCATCTATTATGAAGAACAATCACCCGGAAGATTTAATATGCAGTCTCAATACATGACTATCAAGACATAAAACAACTAGTAAAAGACATTATATAGTCAACACTCTTTTATAAGTGAAGAATGAAAACTTGCAATCAGAAGAATAAATTGATTGGAATAAGAATGCAACAAGTAACAGGCATAATTGCCAGTTTGATGTCTTAGAGTATTGCTATCATGAATAAGTCAACACTAAGAACTAGAAAAGAGATAGCAGCAAGAAAAACTGCATAGAAATGAACAATACCTGAGTCCAGAAGGATCAGACTGAAGAGACGCCTGCACTGCAGCTTCCTCATATTCTGCGGTAGGTTGCACAATAGGATGGGTCTGTGGTGGGGTAAAAAGTGGCACACTGTTGTCCTCTCTTGGCGGAAATTCCACTCCAGCAGACTTGTAAATTAAAAGATAAATAAATAAGCACAAGTATACAGGAAACCAAAATCAATGCTGATTTGAGGTATTCAGAAATCCTCTTTCTATAATTCTTTTGCCATTGACAGGGAGAAGCTGCTTGCAAGTAAGAACGACATAAATAGAAAGGTTTAATTACTAAGAACAACATAAATAACTGCTCGCAAGTAGATTTGACACGTGGCTAACCCATCTGCACGCTTCAGAATGCTATAAATGACATAACCCCTCTCATCCCAATCTCAGTGCCAGACATCCCAAGCAAAGTAAGTCCAAAAAACACAAATTCACAGACTAGATTTCACCTAACGTATTCCAAATCAATCATATAAATTGGTTTCAATTACTAGATTAAACCATTGAATACACTTCAAAACAGTAATTTCAAGCAGTACTCAAGTTTTATGGCAATATACTAAGAAAATGAGTAAATTACAACATTTACTAGGTATCTCTTTCTTCTCAATTGTCAATACCGAATACTTATTCATCTTGGATAAGACCCTCATGTTTTGATAGGAAGAATAAGCTTAAACCAAGGTTATACTACAAGTTTGGTTTTAATAAGAAAGAATTACCTTGTTAGCACCGAATACCAAAATTCCATGAATAAAAAACAGATTCAAGCCTAAAAAGATTTGCACATTCACTAAACACATGGAATAACGAGATAAAAATACCTTCAGTTCATTATAGGCAGCATGATATTGCGGAAATCTTCCCCTCGGACCTCCCAAAGCTTCTTGCCATGTATCAATCAAAATCAGAATCTTCTCTCTTACATTTAAGTCAGGCTGCACAAGACAAGGTAAGCCAAGGCAAAATGTTTCAAGATATGAGGACTACATTTGAGAAGATGCAAAACAGTGCCATGAATGACAAGATAGCGGCTTACCTTCTTCTTGACAATTTTAACCATGTCATGTAAAACGTCCCGCTCAACAATCTGCTGAAACAGATTCTCACCACAGTTTTTGCTCAGAGTCTCCAGCACCTGAACCGAGTACAAGAAATCAGAATATTATCGTACTTACTAGAATTATTATTATTCCATATTAAACTATTGTGTAACTCCTTGACATCATGCTAGTTAGAAGAGCACAATACTAAAATATCATGGCACTAATGAAGTCTGAGATAATGAGGTGTTAGCCTTAGCATTTAGAGGCTATAATAATGATATTAGCATATAATAGTTGCTTATACTTAATATGCAACACAAAAATTCTTTTAAAATCTACCATGTCTCTGCCAAGAATATCTTACAAAAAGCAATGACTTGTATGCACAGACGAACTATAACATATTCAAGATTTGGGAGCAAGTATTAATGTACTTATTTCAAGCTTAATGAATTCCGATTGCCCTCCTCTTCGATTCTGATAGTTGCAACATCACCAGATGCCTGTTAAGGCACTACACCAGTACCCAACTTCTTAATTATTTTAATTAAAGCTCATAAATATCACAAAAATATTCTTTTGACACTGTAGCTGCCTTTAATAATTCAAACGCTGCCAACACTCATCTTAGTCATAAGCAGATAAATATGTCTATGATCCTAAGCGAAGTAGAAAAATTCTTCTAGCACATCAAGTTAAGCATCAGAGTCATCTTACACGAGCATCAGCAGAACAATCAGATGCTACTCTTATATGCTAGCAACAAACTGTAGATATTTGCTTCCCACACATATTTAAGACTTCTAATGTCACTGTTTCAGTAGTTTATGAAAATTAAATGATTCCATAAACTCAGGTCAAATGTAGATTGGATATATGAAATGAGCCAAGTAAAAAAAATATCAAACAGAAAGGCCAACGAAAAGCTTACAAATAGCGTAAGCAGCTGTATCTTAGGATTTTTGCTCCCAAGACGTTTCTTCAGTATCTTCAGAGCATCCTTTGCCTGTCTGCATTCAACTTAAAGAGTGAGGTAAAAGAAAAATGCACTCTATGTAGTTAAGTCGTTCAACAACATTTCCTGCTTGCATTTACTGATATATATTGGCCAATACAGAAGCAGTTACTCAAATTTCAGAAAGTAAACAACCAATTAAAAGTGGGAGAAGACCAATCTAGACCACGTCTGTAAGTCATTTTAATCTTACACCATGCTTTGATTTCTCATGCCATTTTGGCCCTGTTCTCAACTGACTTTTTGGACCTCACTTCTGATTTTGGAAAATCCAGTATGTAAAATTTTCAAACTTTTTGTTCTAGCTTTTGGCTTTTTCAAAAACTAATATAAGCCAAAAGCAGAAGCTATTTTTTGAATAGTGGTTTTGATATTTTCTAAAATCAGCTCTGATAAAATTCAAAATCAATAGAAAGGCGCTTCAAAAGTCAAAAACTGCATGGTGGATTTTCTTTCATATCTACTATCACCTATCTACCATATTTTATGTTATTGAGGGACACAAAAGCATGATAACCAAAACAATACTAATGTTCACAAATCTTTTTCTTCCCGAGAGTTACAAAGAATTGTCTATTGGGTTGTCTAAAATTAACACTATTATCTTGTAAAAAGTTTCAACCATACTCAGCTGACTAGAAGCTAAGCTTTAACATCTTATCATCTTGAGTGTACATTAGAACAAAAAGCCATACTACCCACAGATGTCCTTTGTCTACAACAGATCTCCAAGCAGAAAACGTCTATCTTTAGCATATAGTACAGAAAAGCAGTATATCAGTATCGTCGGAAAGGTGACAAATACACTACCCAGGGTTCGAGTTAATGATATCACATAGCTCAATATTTATTGCCCAGTCTGGACCAATCAGCATCTCACTAGTAGCTCTTTCAGCACAAGCTGCTGCATTATTGGCCATAATTTTGTACTTTCTAACCCTGCTTCAAATGCCAAAATTCTAATCTCCTGAAAAAAAGAAAAAAAAAACCGGATCACTATGTCAATCCAGTCCAGAAAAGTTCTAAAAACACGTATGGGAAGAATATCAACATTTCTACAACCACATAGTTCATCTGACCGAGGGAGTTCCCAATCAACACAGTAAATCATAAAGGCCAAGTATACACAGACTCAAACCCACAACTATTTAACCTAGACCTCCCATGTCAAAATGGTGCAACTTTTATCATTGTGCCTGGCCTTTACAAAACAAGGCAACAAGCAATACCAAAACCCAAAAAATTTAACATAAGCCCCACAAAACTTCACCCACCCAAAAAAAGAAAAACATAAAATCCCACATTAAAACTGATTTTGATAAACCATAGATCATTCGAATCACAACCGACTAAAACTGATCAAACTGTCTTTCAAGACGTACAAGTAAAAACCCTCCAAACGTTCAACAATCCCAACACAGAAAAGATCAACGATTCCAAATTCATGATCATAAACCACACCATCATAAACACAATTAAAAGTAATCAGAACCTAATTCAGAGCATGAAACAAAAAACCCACCAAGGAATTTACGGAACCAATTACAATAAAAACAAATAAATCATCAGAAATTAGAATAATTACACTTTACTTCTCAATGGGAGAATGCAAACCAACACCCTATAAGAAGTAAAGCTTCAAAGTCCAAACTCCACAACAAAAGTGAAGCAAGCCCAAATAATAAAATCTTAAAGATCATACTTTATAAAGTTAAAAACATTAAAAACAAAAAAGAGAGAAGAGCCCAGTTCATAAAAAGATTTAATTTTGCAGAATCAGAAGAAATAAAGCAAAGGTTCAGCCCAGAGAAAAATCCCAAATAAGAAAAAGTCAGGATCTTTAGCAGATTACCTGTCAGAGTACCTACTCTTCTTTTCTTAGTCTTTGAGGATAAACTAATAAATCAAGTGCATATAAAATTACCAATATGTCATCAATTATACTTTTATCTGTTTATGCAAAGAAAAGAAGAAGAAATAGAGAGATTTAAGGATGGTCGGTTACTGTGTGATGTGTGTGTTTTTTGCTACTTTCCTTATGCGCGTCAGCTTTAGAGTTTTTGGGCTGCTAAAACCTTCTCTCTTCTTTCCTTGGGTGTTGAATGGACTTTTACTTTTTCCAAGTATTTCTTGTTTGGATTTGTTATATTTTATTGAGTGTTATACTTTATTTAGAGGTAGAAAATAAAACTTTGGAGATATATGAAATTCATTACATTAAAAAAAACGCCGTTTTAGGTGAATGGAGTTGTGGATTAAAATTAAAAGCATCCTTCGATTATATTTTATTCTTTTGGTATATGTATTTGTTGTACACAAATTAAAAATAAAATGCACAATAACTCAATTGTAAATCGAATCGTATACTATGTATTTATTTAACCTTATAAATTGCAGGTGTACAATCCCATATTGTGGATTTTTTTTTTTTTTTAACAATCAAAAGAAAAGTACATCACTCCTTGTTACACTTGATAATTTGAGTGATTATTATTATACATGGACAATTCATGGTGTGTTTTTCTTTTTCCTTTTTTTCTTATAGACACTGTAAATGAATTAAATAAAATTCATAGTTTACATTCACTTTGTGTTTAAAGCCTCTGAGGGTTGTAATCAATTTTGTCTTTCTACAAGAACAATCCATGTGTTCTTGATAGTTTTTCTTTTACACGATTTTTTATTTGTTCAAGGTTTTCAATTGTATGGTTTTTTTTTTCTTTCTTGCGTAAGAAACTAAGAGCAACATGATTTTCACCAAGATAGTTGTCCTGCATTCTTCATTAAATGAGTTAAATGTGAGATGACATCAAGTTGGAAAAAGTTTGTCAGAAAAACTGCAGAAAAAATATTACATTAATATTTTTTTTAGGGAAAGATGTCAATAAGATTAAAAAAGGTTATAAGATAGCGTTTTATCATGTTTAATAATGACTCTCAGAAGAATTTTTTTTTCCAAAAAATAGCAATGACCTTTGTTTTGTTTCATATGTATTAATAACAAATCTATAGAAAATATTTCAAAAGTTCAATTAATATAAATATTTTACTAGTTTTGCCATCATTAAGTTATGTATTATCATACCGAATAAAATAGTCTCTTATAAATAATAAAATGGTTTGTCTAAAGTGTGCCTATTAGGCGTTCATTAAGATATACTTCAAGTGCCAGATTTTTAGAAATGTAAAATTAATTAGAAAAAGTGCATAGGTACAATGGAGGGTAACAATTGTGAGTGTGAATGTATAAGTGATAGGTTGGATGAAATTTAGATGTATTAACAAAATGTCTATAATAATTGGGTACTTGTTAGAAAAATCCTAATAAGAATGTATATGGCAGAATCACTTACCTGCAATTAATTTGAAGATTTTTCTACCAAATATGCAGTGGACAATTTACTTGTACAAAAAGATTTTGTCACCCAAAATGTACACAATCACATTATTAACTAATCTAGTACTTAAGATAATTTTCCAATTCCAACTTCATTTAATTTCTTGCCCAACACTCAGGATTAGGCAAAACCTTAATTAATCAACAAGGCACTGCTGGGGTATCCGAAATTGGAATTGCCTGTCCTGTACAAAGGTAAGCAAGAAAATGACGCCTTGCGCTGACTTTTGCCTCACTAGGCATCTGGGAGGCGTCCAGACGACTTGGGCTGTCACACTGAACGCTTTTGTGCGCAATGGTACAACAGCAGCACGAGTTTAGCTTTTGACTTTTCCTTTGAATGACGCGACGGATGAGCGCATAAGAGAAGTCGTTTGCGCGTTTTGAACCGCCGTCCATCCAGACCATGCCTGAATGAATGGTGTGAAACTGGCGATGGCTCGTGCAGTTGACCAATTTTAAGGTTCATCTACTTTGACCTTTCAGCGACCATGACAATTGATTAATTGGACTGCCACTTCAAGACCAGAAACTAATTCCCCACTTTTCGTGCTTTTTGATGTATTGGAATTTTCAAAACCCAAATATTCCATACTTACATTCGCCAAAAATCAATTGGTAAACAACAATTTGAGGTACAATTTAACTTTGAAATGTAGATTTTAACCTTTATAGACCCAAAAAAATAGTTCTTGTATGGTTACTAAACAAGTAAATGATAGCAGTGAAGTTTGGAACTTAGACAAAATTTTGATAGGATAATGTAATTAGGGATTCTTTCTTGTTTGTTTCAGCTTAGGCACACCTCATAAAACAAAACAAAAAAAAATTTTGATGCAAATCTTTGTTTGGTTACTTTCAAATTAATATTAGATTATCTAATATCTAACAATTGTGAAATTTCTTGTATTTTTTTAGATTTGTTGATAATTTTTCAAATCTGTTGTATATGTTCAACTACAGATATGTAATTTTTAGTGCATGTTTAATCTGAATGATTTTATAAAAAAAAAAAATCTTGCTGGACGATTTCCAATAATTAGTTAATAAAATTTTCTTTTATAAAAAAATTTTATGTAATATTCTAGAACAATAGAACAAGTGGACCGATATGCTTCAACAAAAGTATTGGTCGTACTCATTCCTATTGAAGTAATAAAATATTATTGTATGTTTTTAACTCTCCAGCTTGCGCCATAGATAGTATTTTGTTATTCAAGTAAATTATTTCGTGAAAACTCTACAATCAAATCGTATTTATACTACAAATTAAAAATTAATAGTATTATATACGTATGTTCTGGTTAACATTTTGAGTTTTAAGAGAATAGAGAAATTAACAAACTTATTTAAATTTTCATGTTCATGCAATTTTTGTATGTCTTCTTTAAAAGGGTGCTGCTGCGCCTTTAATTAAATTGGTTCATGATCATGTACAATTTGTCAAAAGATTTGTATTAGGATCTAACGCGGATCCTACGTCTCTAATTCTCTCCATGTATCCTCAAACACTTTCTTTCACAATCGAATATAGTCCAATTTTTCAACTAAAATAACTTTCTTTATTCTTTTGACCCATCAATTCCACACACACCCCCTCCATGGTTAATTAAGCACTTTTTAAGATACTCCTCTTATAAAATCTCTACTTTGCTTCTAAATGGGAAAAAAAATGAAATCAGTTATAGCGTGAACAACATGATTTAGGGTGCGTTTGATAAAATTGAAATTCAAAAACTAAAATTTTGAAATTTAAATTCAGTAAGTTACTGAATTGTTACGTTCTAAATTTAATACATTTGATTATATATCATATTAAGTAATAAGTGAATAGTTTACCACTTTTATTTAGAACAATTTTTGCCAAAAAAAAAAAATTAGTGTCACTTAATTAATTCAAATATTTTAATTTTTGTTATCAAATGCATTTGAACAAGTTAAAATCTGAATCTATTAATTTTAAATGCTGAATTAAATTATCAAATGGATTATTCATTTAGTCATACATGAATGAAAAACCAAGCGAAAAAAAATAATTTTTCATGTCTATAATTTGTCTGACTCCATACCGACAAAAACTGTCCTATACTTTTCCAGCACAAGAAGAAAGAAGGGAAGAAAAATGACGACAAAAGGACACAAGTTTTGCAAGTGAGAGGGGGACATTGGGAGTCTTTTACTTCACGAGTTTGTTTGGTCATTCATAGTCGACATGCTTCCCTCCACCAGCACTAAGAATTTTGACAGCATTGATTCACGGGCACTCACTGGCCCTAGTCACCTATCACCCTTTCAAGCTTTAATGAAGAGTAATAGATAGCATTATAATGTTCCTCATAATTCCTTTCTGGACGTGAAAGGCTTTCCTCTTCTCCTGGACTTCACTCTGTCAAATTAGCTTCTGGCACTTTTCTTGCGATACCCTCATCTTGATGCCATTTGGCCACACTTGTTGTAAAAAATAGACCGAACAATGCTAGCAAAATTGTAGATATAATTTGAGGAAGTTTGAGTCGTGCTTAATAGCACTGTACTAAAAAATTATTTCATGAAATTGATATGTTTCTCCAGAATTAAACAAGTCTTCTTCTTATAAACAAGAAAGAACAAAACTAGCAAAAGTTGTATAAATCCAGCAAAGAGGAGGAGACAATAGAGAGAAAGAAGGAGAGAAAGTGAGCTGACAGGAAGGTTTCTGCTGGGAGTTCTGAGTGCACTTTTTAAAGTAGAAGCACCTAGGGGTGAGCAGATTCGGTTCGTACCGAATTCATAACCGATTTCAAATTCAATTTGGTAATTTGAAATCGGGTATTTGGTAATTCGGTTCCAATTCGGTGCATACCGAATTCACCGAATTCTAATATGGTATAAAATAGGTAATGAGATAATGAATTTGGTAATAACCGATTTCGAATTCAAAATTCGGTAATTGAAATCGGGTACCGCATTACCACATTCGAATACCGAATTGATATATAAAATTATATAATATATAGATAAATGCTATTTAGTATTAGTATATACTACTAATACTTTATTATGTTATATAGGTAAATGTTATTAATAATAATTAGTATATGGTATTATCATCATATCATGTACTTATAATACTAATAATATATAATAATGTACAATATATTTATATTATTTTAGTATTTATTAATTGTTATATGACTACAATAATGCATAGTAATACATTACAATATAAGATAACTATAATACTTATTATTTTATACATAAGTAACATGACTAGAATTAGATAATAATTAATACATATATGTATAATACTAAATATTAAACAATAAACATAAGTAACATGACTAGAATTAGATAATAATTAATACATATATGTATAATACTAAATATTAAACAATAAACATAATTAGTAATTAGAATTTAGATATTGGTAATTTGATACATCATTCAAAATTCACAATGTATTAGTGTATTGACTTTCACAATAACATATGTAAATAAATAAGTTTAATTTTGATTTGAATAAATTATAAGTTTGTAACTAACATAACTTATCACTAATCATTGTAATTTGTAAGTTTGTAACTAATATTACTTATTATTAATCATTGTAAATTATAAATTTATAAATTATTACTAATCATTGTACAGTCTAAGGATTATGAATAAATTTGGGCATCAAATCAGTAATAATTTTTAAATCATTGAGGAGCATAATGAATGTATTATAATTTAGGAGCCCCAATTTGTAAATTAAAAATTACAAAATCACTTCATTTGGGAAAAGTCGGATTTCATCTTCAGCTGATGAAAATTGAAAAGTGAGAAAACAACCATTGCAAATTTGCAATATTGCATATTTGGATAGTGCCGTGACTGCCGTCACCTAGGGCTTTCACAGCACTAACACTCCCAAGTCCCAAGTCCCAAGTCCCAATTCCCAAATCGAAGCTGCTCTCTGCCTCTCCGGCCTCCGCCAGTCCGCCGCGCTCTACGTCTCCTGTCGGCTGTGTCCTGCCGTGCTGGTTCATTGCTGCCGAGTGTCGAAGACGAAGCACCAAGATCTCACTAGTTCATCGCTGGTTCATCACTGCTCATCTCTGGCTCACTTAGGTAAGTGCTCCTCTGTTTTTGGCTCTGTGTCTCTGGCATTAAAATGGGCCAAGATCGACTAGGAAATTTGTTATCCTGAATTGATAAGGGGACGAAATCTGAGCTTCCAATTGCAAACTCTAACTGTTGTAGTAGTTTAGATTAGGTGTTATATAACATAAGCTTTGTATTTTATACACAAGAAGCTCTCTCCAGTTGTGCAGCCTTTAAAAGTTAAGGCCTTGGGGAAAAATTCCACCTTTTACCCGTTAGAAAAATTAAAAAGGAAAAAACTTGCTAAAATGAAAATTTTACCTCCTTGTCCGTGGAGATTCTCAATCTCTGGTGCACATCTAGTGAAAGTACGGCTCCAGAAGTTGTACCTAGGATTCTGGATATGAATTTTCTGCAATGTGTAAAAGAAGAAACATCTAATGGCTTGCGGGGGTTGGTAGTTGCTGAACTATAAAGATTGGTTTTATATATTCTCTTAATTTGCTTCAGGTTTTTTTTTAAATAATAGATGAATTCGGTTAGACCGAATTCATTACCGTTTTCGAATTTGAAATCGGGTACCGCATGAATTCGGTAATGCCCAATTCGAAATTGAAAACGGTTTAGATTTCTATATATGCAATAACCGGAAAAAACCGAATTCAGTGCACCGATTTACCGCAATTGCACCGAATGCTCACCCCTAGAAGCACCTGATATTTATAGGCATGAAATAGAATACGTTAGAGAAAGATAAGGGATAAAACTTTCTATAACAAGAAGAAGGTTGTGCCAAACAACTTGCCTAATTTTTGTAACAGCGTTAAACAACATGCTTAATTTTTGTAACAGAAATAACGTTAAGAGATAAAATCTGGTCATAAACCAGTAATAAAACTTAACTGTGCCTAATTTTTGTAACAGAGACAACATTAAGAGATAAAATCTAGTAATAAAACTTAACTTTGAAATAAGTAGAAGCAAAACTAGACCAAGCCGTGCTTAAGGGGGGTAAATCCATCAATTTGTATTGAAAAGATCCAACTTAACTTTCCTTTCATATGCGCAAATTTGCATTAATTACTAATTTAACACAAATCCAATATGAAACTAAGCATTATAAAATGATGGGAAGTCTCGTTAGATTTTCGACGTGGAACAAAATCTTTTGAAATACTCGTTTATTTACAACAACACTACTGTCTTCTTTGACTTTTTGGACCGCAGCTATATGGTGAGGAGGTACGAAACATTTTACCCTCTTTGCCAAATAATCCAATTTGGCGTATATAGACAATAAGCTCTAAATCTTGTCAGTGAAAATGAAACTTTCAAGCAAACATGTTTAAGGTCCTTCTCTAAGTTAATTGTAACTAGTCTAGTTTAGATGCTCTGGGGCATATGTTGATGGGATGGCTAGAAGATTTCTTTCCTATCGATCTTCTGTCATTTTGTGAACTGTATACTATCATCTCAAGTTGAGAAAGCATTTAGATACATGTGATTGCAGCAGAGTTAGCTTAGTTAAACTCAGTTTTTGGCAGGCAAACACATTTAGTTGGTAGCTTTCATCTCTATCAGCAGAATCCTCTGTTGTTGAAGCCCCCTTACCAACTCCAGAATCACCATAATTTTTATACAACAGATCATCCTAAAGCCACAAATCCAGAACAAGTGGGCAATTCCCTACAAGGAGAAAACAGCAAGTGTCAAATTTTCTGAACTGACATCAGTATGATACAATCAATATGGAACAAAGTCAATGTCTAATTAGGTATGCTTATCAAACATCCTTGAGGCATTATCTCATAAATTTGATACTTTGATGGTAAACAGAAGAATGTACACAATACATTTGCAGTGTTAAGTTTCCTTACAAAATGGAAACTGGATAGAGCGTACAGTAGTGGCTTACCATCAAAAGCCTCCTGCAGGAAGAGACCATATTTATTGAACCCTTTAATTGTTTCTTTCGCCTAAGATATACCATAGGCTAATCAATTAACTATATATGAAACAATCTTTCAGTCAAGAACACGTATTTAACGAACACACGGCTACGTTAGTTGTGAATCAACTTTTCATCACTGGATGGGCTCTCCATCTCTTTTTGCGCTTGATCATAAGCACGTTGATGCTCGCACATTTGCTATATCTACAAGTGTTTCCAGCGCTGCACATAAATGAAAAGGACATAATACCAAATCAAATGCAAAGGGATTTAGGAGAAGGGACTAAAAGCTCACTTGGTTGAAGAGTGTCCATGTTCTAGCAGTGAGTTGCATATCCATCACTTGGACAAAGAGGGACTTGGTTCAACATTTTTTCAGGATAGCAAAGCACAAGAAAGATCCAAGGAGTCCATTGATGATTGGAAGAGAAAAAAATTTTTAAAACCATGTATTCAACTAATACAGCACGAGCACTTCATACTGCATTTGGTTAAATGAGTAGACTGTCATCCTAAAGACTTTTATCCAAACTCTAGGAGTCAAGCATTAATCAGAAAAAGGACCCTCACTGCACCCCAGGGGTACAGGTGTTTGAGGCAAGTTTACATGGGTCATAGACTACTGAAAGAAACAAAGGCAAAGTATTCCCAGATGTAAAATAAAGCTCATATACATAACTTTTAAAAGAAAAAAAATATTGCATGAAGAAACAAAAGCATCATATCCTTTGACCTATTGTAATTAAGTGATACATATTCTTCTCTGTCTACCTGTCTCAAACTAAAGTTGGGCAGCTCGAAGCTTAGGAGGAAAGAATGCTCCAAACATCAAGAGTGCCTTGAGTCGCTCTTTCTGGACCTGAAAGTGAAGGAATTGAGATTAACGGATGATTCTACAAACAACAGCTAAGTCTTCTATACTGACATGAACATAAACAAGTAAATTTTTTCTTCAAAAGAAAATCTGTCATCATAAGATTAGAGTTGCAACACAGCGACAGTTGTAAATTCACATTGTTCAGTACTAAGGATTGGTAGTAACATGGACACTTACTTGGTGATGAACAGAAAGTGGAGAACCAGTATTTTTCCTCCCTTTAGACCCAAAAAAAAGGGTTTAGTCTCAATATATAGATGTTTATAATGCTGCAAGCACAAGAAGAAAAATAAGGGTGAAAGCTAACTAAAACTTTTGAAATGTCTTTTGCAGAACAATCCACTAGGTTAAAGGAAATTTATTTCAGAAATTAGAAATAGCTTTTGATCAAAGATTTCACGCAAATGGTCGAGTTTTACTGTAAATTATGACTCCTTCAGTAGGAAAGTATTCAACCTGTTAAAAAGATGGGAATTAAGACTGAACATCCTAATCTGAACTGGTTGGGGGAAAAATTATTCGAATATTAGAGCCAGAATGGGAAAAAAAAAGAGAAAAAGATCCTCCTCTCCGCCCACCCTCCAATACTACTAATTGGGAGGAAGAGGAGAAAGAGGAGAATATGTGCAAGGCTTTCTAGTGTCTCATAGAGGCGCGAACCTTTCACGTCTAAGTGACCACGCTTTTGTCAACATCTTCTTTAGGTATTGGGATAATTTAAAAAACATCCCCTCAGGTTTCTAAAAGTTTCACTATAATCCCCCTAAGATTTTGAAAATAATCACTAACCTTCCATTAAACCCATATCTTGTAACAATTTATCCCAATTAAAAAAAGTAACAATAAAAAACTAATTTAATTTTAGGTGTAAGAAGATCATTTGACTTCAAAAATGTCCCTCACATGTAATAATAGTTAATTTAATGACTTGATCTAACTTATTATTTATTACACATGATTAACCAAAAATTTTTACCATATGTAATTAAAATGTAATAACTTTTAAAATTTAATAAAACAAAAAATTTTTCTTACCTTAAGATTCTTGTTATTAGTTATCACCATGGTAATAAGAAGAAACAATAGAACCAAAGCCTCCTCACGTCTAATTCCTTTTAATCATCAAGTACATAAAAAAAGCAAGCATAATATTGGAACCCTTTTCTAATGTCAAATTAATTTTTTAGCATAACAAAATTATGGTTAATTATGGCTCAATTATTGCTCATGTTTGAATCCTTTTATTTATTAGGTACATCATATATGATTCCTTTATCGGTCAAGTGCATTAAACACATCTAGTATTGTTTCCCTTTTTATTTAGCCAATTAGTTGTTTTCTAAAAATTCTAAATATGGTTAATTTGGTTCAAAGCATTTTACTTGTTTCTCTCTACAAATATGTGTAAAGATATAATATTGAATTATTAAGACACTAGTGTTGTTTCACTGTTAATGATGTAAGTATTAGGTCCCAAATTGTTGATAGGGAGATGAGTTACTATTTTTAAAAATTTAGAGGAGCTAAATGAAATTGTTAAAAATCTCAGAGGAGGTTTATCAAATTATCACAATTAATTTAGAGAACTCCCGATGCCAATACAACAAAGACTGGCGCCGCCTTCTTTCATCTAAGTCCCCTCCCTCTCCTTCTGCTGCACCAACAGTCCGCCACCGCCACCGCCGCCACTTATCAATACTATAGTTTCCTCCACCATCTTCAGGTCCTCTTTCTCTTCTATATCTTGCACTCAACATTTATGTAAACATTAGTCTGTTTGAGCATCAAATTCGTTTTCTTGCACAAATTATTTCGTGTATCAGAGCTTAATTATGGCGTTGTAGAGAGGGAATTTCGTGTATCGGAGCTTATTTTCTATGTTGAATCGTTTCTGCTTGTTCCTCCTTGATTAACTATGCAATGTAATTTGTATTATTAAATTTTCTTTCAGGTTGAATATCCAACCCGAGCAAAAAAAGGAAAAAAAAAAGCAGAGGCTTTGGAATTGAAATACAGCATTTTGACATTCGTACCATATAGTATGTCTTCTTCTGTAGAGAAAGCAGAGGCAGTAAATGAATCCGAAGATCAAGAAGATGACGAGGAAGAATTATCTTGGTCCTCAGATTCTGAAATTGGAGAGGCTTTGGATTATTTGGATTCGAAGGATGATTCAGAAATAATGGATGGAGCTGTAACACTGCTCACAAGGCGTCCAAATGCTCATGGAGGGCTTCACTCTCGCCCTAATGCATCTTCTCTTCAACCTCTGTCAAACAGGAACCAAAAGTATACCAGTCACATCAGAGCTTCACCACTGGAGGTAATTCTGTAACATGTTTGGTAATAATATGCTAGCATTCTCTTGGTTGTTTACTGGTTTTCTCTATGTGCTATTGTTTCAATTAAGAGTTTTCCATGGATGAAATTGGAATCCAGTATTCTTTTGGCATGCTGACTGTATGAAATTAATCTTCTGCTCATTCCTCTGGCACGTTGTTTCAGTTTTGTTAATGTCTTGAAATATTTTTTTGGTCCATTAAAAAAAAAAAGAAATGAGGTAGTAAATACTGGGAATGTATGCTACACTCTTTCCATGCTCTTTCTCGTATTTGGTTTAAAATGTTTTCCAAGTTTCTAATAGTTTTCTTGAAAGTAAGAGATGAGTTGCCTACCAAAATTATAAGCAAAAAATCAGAATGCATGATTTCTTTTTCCTAATTTTATAATTTCCTAGTTATATAATAAACCTTGAGATTCACTTTCGGTCGGAATTGAGAAGGGCCAATGCAAAAAAGGTATTCACCAAGTCTTAAGATGGAAATCTTTGGACTTTAGAAGCATGACTTGATCGTCCATGCTGCCTCCATCTATTTCGAGATAATTGGCAGTTAGAATTTTATTTTATTTTATTTTCCTGTGTGGTTGTGTGCATTTTTGGTTATTAGAATGTCTTGATGGTACAGGAATGGGAAGGAAGAGTGAATGTTGGTATGTCAAACTCTGTTACAACTGCAATTCGTGAGAGTGTACGTGACATGGCCATTGGAAAAACCAAAAGTACAGAAAAAGCGGACCGTGCAACTGTTGAACAGGTAAAACATTTTAGCTTGTAGGTAGAAGATCAGTTGCCTTAACCAAATGTTTTGTTTGTTCATTTATTTATTTATTTTGGAGTTGAGAACCTTATGTTTACTCAGTTAATGCCATTTTGTTAGGTTTTCCTTTACTCTTATGCTAAGGGAGCAAAATTCCATTATAAATCGAAGTATGCTTTCACCATTTTGTGTTTCTGACTTGGTGACTTAAATACAAAAAATTTCTGCGCATGCTTTATGATTGGATATATACAATAGTTACAGTATTAAGTGTGAATTTTCATCCAGGTAGGCACTGTACTTTCTTTCATACTTAATTCTGTTCAGAAGCTTTAACAAGCCTTTCATTGAACTAGCCTTTTCCTTTAATTTCAGGCTATTGACCCAAGAACTCGCATGGTTTTATTCAAAATGCTGAATCGGGGCATATTTAATGATATTAATGGCTGCATTTCTACTGGAAAGGAAGTATGTTACTACTGAGCACTGAGAATCTAAAAGTCAATTATGTTGTTTCTTTGTTTATCAATCAGACTTGAACTTTCTCCCAGAAATTTTCGTTTCTGGTTGTGGTCTTGTGTTGACATATCTTCTTTTCCTTTTCTATCCCTACAGGCCAATGTTTATCATGCTACAAAATCTGATGGTCAAGAACTTGCAATCAAAGTCTACAAAACTTCAGTTCTTGTATTTAAGTATGCATGGTGAACCTTGTTTCTGTTTAACTGATGTATAAGTTCATATAATTTGTTAAGTTATTAGAAATTCTTATCAAATTAAAATTGGGCAGGTTTGTGGGCAAGATTAATTTGTTTCTAGCAAATGTTACTTGGCTTTCCTTGTGCAGTGTCTCTATCATGCTAATAATACATGCATTGATACACAAGTCTTTGCAATTCTGTGAGATAGTTGCAATATTCTGACATAAATGAAAGCAACTGAATTTATGATGAATTTTTTATGTGAAGGGGAGGAACATACCTTAATTCTGGTATAATTGAAATGGGATTAAAGATTCTCTTGCTGTGTTCCTATAAATAAGATCTTATTATTGTGCTTTTTGTTCTTTTGGATTTTTGGAAGTCTAGTTATTTATCAAATATGGTTTTCTTCTTCTTTCTACTTTTGAATTCTGACAAATCACATTTCTTTGGTAATTTCTCCTGTCCCTTACAAATCTATGACATGCTAATCTTGCAGTGTGCTATTCTGAATGACAGGGATAGAGATCGGTATGTACAAGGTGACTATCGTTTCAGATACGGATATTGCAAGCACAATCCCAGAAAAATGGTCAAGACTTGGGCTGAGAAAGAAATGAGGAATCTTATGAGGTATTAAATGTTTTGACCCTTCTATTTGTCTTCCTAGTTTTTAAATGAAGTTGGATAATTTAGTGGCTGAAGTGATATATGTTTTATTTGAGTGCTTTGAATATTTAGGATTTGATATGAATGTAGTTTGTCAGCCTTCACAATGGATAGTTGTTTTTACATTGATGGACTTGGGTAATTCCAATTTGTTGTATTATTTTTATGTTACATGTCGTTAACGTTAAGCATCTATGCATCTTTTCTTTTCATGTGATGTGCATGTCAATAGAAGTTTTTTCTTGCTTTCATTACTTGCAGTTGCTTAACATGATAATCTCTGGGCTCCGCAGCTCATTACAGTGTGTCATGCCATTTGATTTAGCTTAGATTTTTTAGGGCAGATTATAGTGATTGCTAGATCTTTATTTGTTCTCCCATCTTCTTCTTTTCGTCAATGAACCTAAACGTTTTCTTCCCCCATTTGTTTTGGCCTTTTGTTTAGAGGAATTTATTTGCTCTGCTATTTCTTTTTCTTTTTTCTTTTTTTTGGTTGTCCCCAGACCTCCTCCATCTACCCCTGGACCTTGTCACTCTTTGAGTAGCACTTTATTGCATCAGATGGAAGATTCACTGTGTACCAACAGCTGATGGATGAAATTTGAGAAACCGCATTAGGCTGATGGTAGTTACTACTGATACGCAAAATTATATAATTTATATTTCAGAGAATGTCCTTGTAGGAATCCACTTAATAAGTTCCCTTTTAGTCCAAATTATTCCAGCTATTATTTTTCTTAATCTGGTTGAAAATCTTTTGTCCTGATTAACCAGTGCCCATATGCCATATAGGTTATGGTGAAAAATCTTTGAGATTTCTTTCTTTGCATACTATCCACAGAAGGTAGAGAATTTTGGCTTTGAATGCTCCTCCTTGTAATAAGTTTGTTTGGGCTACAAGATGGATTTTATGCACCAGCTAGTGCAAGTTAAGTGTCATATATTCCGGCACTGTCTGCTTTTGAACGTGGCGGACTGTTCTGGAATGCAAAGATTCTCTCTTCCCCAACAATAAAATCAAGTTGATTAAGACCAATTCATAATCTTTTAACAGTTCAGCAATCCAAAGAGAAGCTAATGTTTCCACATGTTCCCACTTTATCTTGATGAAATCACGTTTTCAACTTTTAAACCTTTGTTGAAGTGAAGAAACACTGGAGTTATGGTATTGCATCAAAAGAGAAGGGCTATCGTGGCTAATGCAAAGTGCATTGTGAATCTATTAGCTAGTCAATTCCGGTGATTGATTTATATTTTGTGGATTATGTAGTTCAGAATAGTTATTATCTCTTGGTATCATGTGCCATTTATCTTGAAAATCTTTTTTTTTTTTCTTAATTTCAATCTCCATTATGTTTGCTATTAATGATGGTTTTTTCCCAAAGGCATGGAGCCAAGTCTATAATGAATTTGATATCATTAAGCCTCTTGCATTTGTTATATCTACTTAACCAGATATTGCTTGGAAGAAGTCCTTCATTTCATGCATTGGTATATTTACTTAACCAATTATTCTTTTGAAGAATTGATAGAACATGATCATGGTAAACTACAGGCTAAAGGCAGCAGGAATAAGGTGCCCCACTCCGATTCTCTTGAGACTTCATGTTCTGGTTATGGAATTCATAGGTACTCTACATACTTTTGTAATGCTAACGACTCGTCTTTTTCACCATTTGGTGAATGAAATTTAGGAAAAAGTTGTAGCTGCATGAAGTGCATCTCTTCCTGATATAGAAAGATTATGTACCAATACCTGGAAGATAGAATAAGTTAGATGCAGTTAGAAACTGATAAAAAAGACCTTCCTACAGAAAAGTACTGATTCACCATGCAAGGTACTCATAAGGACAATGAAGGAGACAAAAAGTTTCACCAAATTGTATAAGCTTGCTGCAACTCATGCTTTTGTATGTCAATTATGCTGTTCACATAGCTGACTTATATGTCAGTCAATTATGCTGTTAACAAGCGGACTCATATGTTGTGTCTTGTAAATTGCATGGCAAATAAAGTTTCTGATAATCAATAGTGGTGGATCCTAAAATTTTAGATGTTTTTGGTTCTGCTTAAGAGAGAAATGCACAATGGTTAATTAGAGTAAGCAACAGGATAAAAGCTTATTTGATCTAATCTAGGCATGTCCTCCCTTCTATACTGCACGTGCCTTGGTTTCAGATTCTTGTTTATAACTTCAACCCTGGGTTCTAACTCCAGTTGCTTACTGATATGCTTTTGCACATATAGAACTCAAGTAGATCTGTTTTGGGTGTTCATGGTCATTGCATGGTTTTAGTATCTAATAAAAATACTAATTAGATATTCATTGAAAGGAAGTCTTATACGTAAGCAGAAAATTGATTTCTAGCTGATGTCCGTGTTTTCAAGAGTATTATTGCATTGCTGCTGACTTGGCTGCAGCCTTTGCCGTATGTGGGTGAATAAGTCTTTTTGACACTGGAAGCATATTCTCTCAAATTGGTTCAGTTGATGATCACATTCTGTTTTGCAGGTGAGGGAGGTTGGGCTGCACCTCGGCTCAAGGACGCTGCTTTGTCTCTGGACAAGTTTCGAGAATGTTACATGGAGGTAATTATGTGTTTCTATTTCTATCTTGGATATCTGATGATGGTGCCTATGAGAAAGTATGATGGCAATATAACAAGTGCTGTGGACATGCTAGTTTCAGATGGCCCAAGTACTGTGCAAACAAAATAGGCTGTTGGCCCAACATTCGTTTATATTATTACATTAAATAAATGATTGGATTCTTTCGTGTCCACAGCTTATTCATGTATCTCGGATGCATTCTTGCTCAATATAAGCATGTAACTGATTCATGTGCTAAAGTTCTTTCATACTAAATAAATTGCTGTCAATTTCTCGAATATAACTTATAGGTATAACCAATCCATGCACTGATAACTTAGTTTCTTACCATTTATTTATCATTATTATCTATTTAGAATCTCAGCTTAGATTCAACACTTGCACATTGGTAAATTGAAGTTACGAGTTCCTCAGTTTGGTCGTAGACATCATAGCAAATACATGATGTAGTGAGTGTCATCAAAATCCACATTGCTGTAATTTTTTCCCCTTTTTTTATTGGGGTTTTTGGTTTTTATTCTTTTTTTTTGAGGGGGGGGGGGGGGGGGGGGATTGGGTTGGGTGGGGTGAGTAAAAAAAACTGAGAGAATCCACATCACTGCACAAGAAACTTGAGCATATATAAAACCAGTCATTTCCTCAAGGTTTAATTGCATGGAAGAAGCTTCTTCTGGAAGTTTAACAGGAAAGAAATGAAAGTTGCGATCACTGGCTGATTTTTTTCTCCCTTTTTTCTTTTGGATTTTTGGTCCACTTTACTCTGAAGTAGCTTTGCTGTCTTCTTTCAGTTCTCGTATAATGCAATGCAATCTTCCAATGTGATTGTTGGGCCTTAGAATAGACATGTAGCGCCAAATTAAAACTTCTCTTGTTTGTCCTTGTTTGCCAAGTCATTGAAATGCCAGATTGGTTCATTTTTTTATTTTCTCTAGCTCTCATTATGGATGTGGTTCAAATAGCTACTTGTCCTAAAAATATCATTAAGGATAAGATTCAACTTTCTTTGTCTCTTGTGTTGCAGTTGCTTTTCAAAAAGATGGATTACCTAAAAGATTTGCTATTACAGTATTTTGCTTTGTCTTGCAGATCATTATGGTAATGCGCACACTGTACCAGAAATGCAAGCTGGTGCATGGCGACCTCAGTGAATATAATATTCTTTATTTTGAGGTAGGCCACGTCCCTTTCTTTTATTTCAAATTCGTTCTTTTATACACCAAACAAAAACCTCTTGATTTGCAGGGGCACTTGCATATCATTGATGTCTCACAATCAGTTGATCTTGATCATCCTCATGCCCTTGATTTTCTTCGAGAGGATTGTGTTCATGTTTCTGTGAGTCTTATCTTTCTTTGGTTGTGGTTCAGCTGAATTATTAATGGGAATGAGCACCTGAATTGTATTGATAAATAGTTGGAATGATTTGGTGCAGGATTTCTTCAGGAAACATGATGTAGGCGTTATGACAATACGAGAATTATTTGATTTTATAGTTGATCCTTCTATTAATGATGATTCAGTGGATAGTTACTTGGAAGAGGTAGGACATGAGTGCATATATGATTTATTGTTGCATCTTGTGACTATTTGAACCTAAACTGTAATTCTATCTCGTAGGTGCAACAAAAAATTTTGGCTAGAGGCCATGTAATTTCTGCAGAAGAAGAAATTGCTGAATCTGTATTTATGCAGGTCCGTAGTTCTCACGATGTTTTTTCAATACCTGATATTGAGGAAGTTCTTGTTGAAATGAATTTTACATAACTTCCAGGAACACTTCAAAAAACAAATCCATGTTGAGCATATATCATACATGAGACCAACCCTGTACTGAATCTATTTTGGTGTTTGGCAGACTTCATAAATGAATTAGGAGCTTTGCAAATATGCATCAACTCATTAACCCAATTAAGTTTAGTTAATCATTAAAAACCTTCTGAAATTTTGTTTTTTCTTATAATTAGAAGCTCTTTAGCATGCATTTGAATGTAGAGTTGTCACCTTAGTATCAGACTGAGAACTCAGCAAAACTACAAGTCTTTGTAATTTTGGGATCTTTTTTCTGTGATTCCAGTCATACATTCCAAAAACACTAGATCATGTCAAAAATGCAGAGGAGGATGTGCAGCGGCTGATTAGTGGTGCTGACACTGGAGACATGTACTATCAAACTATTACGGGTCTTAAGCAGGCCCTTTCTATTTCTGACTCTTCCTTGGCAGAAAGACAGTCACATGAGCAGGTTGGGCAACCTATGGAAGATGTTTCACTACAAGATGAAAACTCGGAATCAGCCAGCAGTGGGTCCAGAAGTGGAACGGATGAAGATGAAAGTGATTCAACTGACACAGAGGAATTAGATTCATCATGTGGAGGCAAGCAGCCGACTGCTGCTGATAGAAAAGCTGCTAGGAAGGAGAACAAGAAGAAAGTCAAAGAGGAGAAGAGGGAGGCTCGCAAACACAAAGTTCCAAAAGCTGTGAAGAAGAAAAAGAAAAAGTTGGCAAAAGCCAAGAAGTATAGATAGGCGGCTAGTTAGCAAGTTTATCTTTCACCGAGGCATGTAAGAAGCTGCCACGGCATGCTTGCCTGAGCTATTTTCTGTTTGATGAAAGCTCTCAATTTTTGATCTCATACGTTGCTCCGCACTGTCTCTGAATTCTGACGTCCCAATAGTAAGGTGGTTATTGATGAAGTAATAATAATTCAAGAATAATCAAGGTTTATTTTTTTCAAATTTATTCCTAATGTCAGTATTTTCTCTGATCTGTTTCACATCCCTTCTATAAACGCTTATTAAGTTCCGTCCAACTTTATTCTGCCTCAGCAAACAAATAGGCTTTAATGCAGTGATCCATGATGTTCATGATTCGTTTCTGCTTTGAGTAAAAAAACTGTCACTCATCATTATTTTCTGTTGACATCATCAAGTTTTCTAGTAACGTGTTTCTAGGGTTGCTATATTAGTAGTAAAATTAAACGTGCTTCTAGAGTAACTAAACTAGTAGTACAATTAAAAACTTTAATTAAGGTTGTATAGGACTTGGCCGGTAACGGAGGTGGTGGTTGGTTGAGGTGGAAGAAGAGAGGAGGAAGGGAATTTTTTTTTTTTTTTTGTGTTTTGAATATTTTGAAGTGTGTAGGTTAAAAAACTTTGAAAATTTTTTTAAAGTTATTATAGTTAAAATCAATTAAAAAAAAATTGGTAGCAGACAAATTTGGGTAAAAAACCATTTGACAAACTGGCCCAGAATGTATGGTGAAAACACATATGTACACATAAACACATCTATATGTCTTCGCATAAAAATGCACCTCTTAACCGAGGTAGCACTCGGACCATTAAAAGCACAGTACAGTGTGATGACTTTGACCAAAGTCATCTAGCATAACTCAAAAGCACGGTAGAGTCTGTCTTGACCCAAGTGACCTAGCATAACCAAATGTAGCAGACTGACAGAGATTTAAATATCATGAACAATCTCAAAACACCAACGGAAGCTTGGCTCCTTCCATTCAGAGCATAATTTCCAGACACTGATGTCCAACTTCAGGCCTGTCCAACCCCTCCAACATCCCTGAGGGGAGAAAAGGGAAAAAAAAAAAAGAAAACAGGAAAAATGAGACCAAAGCTTCCACATGCCACCACAACATACCCAAACTACAGGCTACTCGGTCTTCAAGAATCCACTAAAAGACAGTGCAGCATAGGCACAAGGGAAAAATGACAAAGTGAACCTTTGACAAGCTCTACAAAATTTGAAAATCATCACAATTCAATGAATAAGCCTATACCTAATTAAAATGTCACCCACCAGTGAGAGTAATGCACATTAACACAAAAGTGACTCGCAAGAAAAGATTCTGAACAAAGTGATGCCTATGCTTCAGCGCAATATGCAACCACATCAAAGCTTAAATATATCCCAATCCAGTGTGAAATTTCTTTTAAATGCAAAAGATGTTCAAGGTTATTTGTCAGTAAAGTTGCTGATGAAAGTTGTCTATATTTTGACACAAATACGAAAAAAATAGAACCAAAAAAAAAATTATTAAGCGACACCCAAGTGTCATTTAAGGGGAAAAAACCATGAGGTGTGGTGGAAACATGCACGTTTAATGTTTCATTTCAATAAGGAGATCCATAATATGTGGAATCTTAAAGTGAGAGAAAATCTAACAAAATCATGAATTCGTTTACAAAAGACACCTAAAAGTCCTAAACCCCAATACAGTTGGGTAAGCAGGTAGGAGATAGAGGACACTAGGACCAGAAGGCCCTTGCTAAATTTGAATGTCCATCAAATACTTTGAGGTAGTGTACAAAAAGCATGATTTCCTGTATGTGATTTCAAGCAGTAAACATGCATCTGACCATTTTGGAAAGAAGCAAGGTACCCATCTGGTTGATTTAAATGCTACAATACGCATACACTGAAGCTGTCATATAACAAACCAAACAGAATCCCCAAAAACAAAGAGACTTACACATGGATAAGAAACATCTAATAGATAATCCAACCATCAATAGCCAATTGCCGCATGTAGTTCCACAACCAGCAATTGATCTATTCAGTTAAAACCCTTTTGCAGCAAATAAATGTAATAAAAAATAGTTATTGAAATTTAGAAAAAACCTTGTGCTTTCCTGGTTTTCCATGGCAGCAACCGGGGAACTGCACCACAATCATAGGCTGTTAGTGATATTCTATATAGCATACAACAAAATATCAATAGGATGTGAAGTTTAAATAGTTTCCCGCTTAAATCCCTTCGCAGCAAATAAAGCACTTGAACTTTGTTGCGATATCCTGCTCTTCCAGGGTAGCAATCCGTGAACTGCACCACAGGCAAAAGTTGTTAGTGATTTTTTCAATACCAAACAACGAAATAACCAAAGGATGCAAAGTTCAAATAATTTCCTAGCATGTCAAAATTCTAGCAAATGCCAATAAAATATGAAAAAACATTAGAAGTTCAATTAGCAATTCAAGTTTTGCAGCAAGTCTGTTCAGCAAAGAAGATTTTGAACCAAGTCATACCGCAATCTTTCTATCCGGCGATTGTAGTATTCCCTGGCACAAAGGGCAAAAAGTGGAAACCATCAGTATAATAACCATCATCCTTTGTGTCTGTGCAGAGGCTGAAAAGCACTCTCATTTTAACTATATGAGAAAAGCAAACTTTCTATTTTTGATCTTGCATGTGTGCAAACACTACTAACTCAGTAGCAAAAAAAAAAAAAAAAAGGGCAAATGAACTAGTAGTTCGGTAGCAAAAGTTCTGAAAGGGATTATCTACCTCATCCTGCAGTGTCCCTTTATTGTGTCTTCTACGGACGCCCTGCCAACAAAATGCCTTAAATTTAGAGATATATCATTGTTAGAAATATTTACCGTTGTTAATTAATCATATTTGTTTATTTTACCTAATTAATGAAATTAGTGGAGTTAGTGGAATAACTAGTGGAATTAGTGGAGTAGCTAGTGGAGTTAGTGGGATAGTTAGTGGAGTTGGTTTAAACTCTATAAATAGAGTTATTTCATGTTATGAGTAGTGTCAGTTTTACAAAGAAATAAACACTTGTCCTTTGCTTCTTTTATTATTTGCCTCAATAATTGTAACAGTGACACAACAATAAACCATCAAAGTGTTTGCCTTTAACCATGAACTAAACATGCACAAAGAGACATAAATTTGTAAGGCAGTTTGAAAACCTTGTGCATCAAACAGTATAGTGGCTTGTAAAAGCAATTAAGTATCCCAAAATGTGACACTGATAAACAATAGGTACGAACATCCGCCAAAGCTAAGACGGATACAGAAAAGGAACATTACCAGCCAATCTGCAGAAAGCAACATACATAATTTATCAATTTTCAAGATTAACTACGATGTTTACAACGGCAGCAATTCATTACGGAATCTGTTTGCAACTAGAGTAAAGAAAAATCGCAAGCAATGTTAAATGGTTAAGGAAGCATAAAATCCTATCATCATCCTAAACTCAGTATCTAACTTGTTTATGTTTCAAAAAAAATTCCTTTTTTTTTTTTTCAAAAAGTACAGTCAATCTTCTTTCTTGCAGAGGAAAAAAGCAGCTAAATAAGACCCCACGTTAGTACACCAAAAGTTCCATTCACCAAGAAGTAATTATACATTATCATTACCCGTTAGATACATTATTATCATTTTAAATGGAATTCATACAACAATTGAGGAGAAAAAACTGAAGAGAAAAATTTAGGACATAATCTCATACTTTCTATCCATTTCATACTGTTCTCGTTTTTCTGCATTTCGCCGAGCAATTCCTGTATCCAAAGGAAGAGCAAATCAGCCTAAAATATAAAGAAGTTGAAATGACAAGCAGCTCTACTCCATCTGTCCTAGCACAGTAAAAACTAAAACAAAATCTGAAAGAGTAATAATTAATAATCAAACACAAAACACTTTCAAAGACATCATAGAAACACCTTAACAAATGGTTGATAACGTGCACACAAACGTGTCAATGCAACCATTTCAGGTCATCATCAAGACACAACTGAGAGAATAAGCTCCTATGCAGGAAAACGCACTAGACTAACATAAGAAGGCAAAAGGCTAATGAACCACAATGACAATCCAACCATGTGAAATATAAACAAGCTTAAAGATGCAGAAAAGAAAATAACCACTATTTCTTCCTCCTCTTCAAGAAAACTGCTCACTCACCACTCTATTTCTGTTTCCTTTTCAAATAGGAAATGTACCCAAAAGGAAGAATTTCTACTCCTTATCAACAACCTGATACTGGTGGAAACTCACACGAGTCCCAGCATCAAACATCACCAGCATTGACACCCATCGACGTACACCATTTACAATAACCAAGCAGCACAGAGTAAAATTTCAATTTGGGCATTCGTAAAATCTCAAGTCATTTTAGCAAGGCTGATATGTTGTACTCGTCCGTTATTTTGTGTTGTCCCCCAAAAATACTTCCAGGGCCACAACTGAATGAGAGAAGAAGCTCGATTATACCTTCCAAGAAAATCCGGAAAGAGCTTGTAACCCATGAAGAAGAGAAAAGACTAAAACAGTGAGAAACTCATATCCACCAATACAAGAGAGATTCACAAAAGAATAATCAATCTAAAACCCAAAAGCACTTCATAAGTAGTAAAGGCAATAAATCTAATGCCCACTGATTTTGTCCATACCCCACACTAATCATGGTTCAAAGTCATGGTCGCGGTAACGGTCGCGGCCCGGACCGTTCCGTATCGATTTCGGCATATTAGTCGCGGTTTCGGCGAAACGCAAAATTTTGAAATATTTAATATTCTAAAAATTATTGAAAAAATAAGATAAAAAATAATTAAAAAATTAGTAAAAATAATAAAAATTCGAGCTGATTCGGGAGACTCGGCCGTTTTTATTCGTCCCAGAGACGGATCGGCCGAGTTCTCGGTGACTCGATCAAGTTTTCGGCGATTCATTATCTCGGAGTCATCTTGTCTCGGTATCAGATCGGGAAGCCCCGCTTCGGTGACGACTCGGCATAGTCGTCTCTGTCTCGGCCGAGTCTTTGAACCATGACACCAATCTGAAGCAACTTTAGAGTCAAAGCAACGGTGCCTAAACCGTTCGGGTTCTAAACTGATTTCCCAAACTCACTTTCTTTTCTCATTGGGTTATTTTATCTGATCCTTGTTTGACTAAATGTTTTAACTTGCTCTAGGCCAACTTGATTGGACATCAATCCAATTCGCTACTTTAACTCTTGGAGAATAAAATATATAAAAGTATGGCATATACCAAACATCCACCTATATATCAAATTGGGATGAGATCAAAAATGTTTTATTCCCGATAAGTAAAACGAGGACAAAACTTTATCATTTTCGAAATCAGCCAACCTTCTTAACCCCCTCGACTTCTGTCTTTACAGAACGTTCCTCCCATTTGATATCTTTTTTTCCTTCTTTCATTTTTCCTGTTATTTGACATCAAATACCACGTGTTCAACGGGAATTTATAAAAGAAATATAAAAAAAAGAAAGATGCCACATTAATGCAACCATGGTTCGCTGTCGCGGGTCGCGATCGCATCGCTGTTTCGGTTGTTCCACATCCGTCGCGGCATATCGGTTAAATATCGGGTGATACGCACATTATGGTATATAAAAATTTTCAAAAAATATTAAAAAATTACTAAAAATAGAAAATACCATTAAAAACACAATTATCAAATTAAATTTGCTAAATGCCTACATTATCGTATATAATTACTGATTATTAAATAAAATAATGCTGTCATTACCATAAGGGCCTATAGCATTAGCAATAAATGATTTTAGAATCAAATGTGCGTTCTAATTCTATTATATATGAGATAAAAAATTATATATAAGAATAAAATCATCATATCTTACATAATACAATACAAATCTCTGTACACAAAGGAAATAGCGATATTCAGTTCAATACAATAAAAGAAACAAATATTTATCAAATAATATTATGAAATACAAAGACATAAAGAAACAAGCATTTTCACTTAAGTATTTGGGCCAAACTTGGACTTTAAGTGTTTCCAATTTTTCCTTCTATTTTTTTCCCTATCTCTGGATCCGGTACAAAAGCCCAGCTTCTCTTAGCATAATTCATTAATTGCATGTTACTTCCAAAACGAAACATGCAACAACAACATTTTTGTACAATTGCCCAGCTTCTCTTAGCATAATTCATTAATTGCATGTTACTTCCAAAACGAAACATGCAACAACAACATTTTTGTACAATTGTCCTTTTTTAAATCTTTCCAGATTTTCTACAAAGCAGAGACCCATAAATGAGAAAGGACAAGAGAACAAAAAAATACCAAGGTGTAGGAACAGATGATGCAGAATCCAACTCAGCAACCCCGTCTTTCCACTTCTTCAGCTCGCTTCTCCAAATAATCACTCCAGATATTGTTGTGACCCTTGTTCTTTCTTTTCCTTTTTCCTTTCTCTCTGTTTTCTCCTTCCCTCTCTGCAAAAGGCACACAGAAATTGACGGTATGTTTCTCCCCTTATCCTTCCTTTCCCCTAAATCTTGTCTTTGCGGCTGAAAAAGAAAACAAGAAAACATGGGTGGCTGACTCTCTGTGTTCATGTTTTGTTTGGTTCCGATAAAAGTGAAAAATAAAGAGGTGCATTATTAAGTGCTCTTGTTGCTGTTTATGATTTGACCGGTTCATATCCGAGTCGAATCCGAGATTTTGGTTGGTATTCTTCTACACGGCTCTAACTCGGTCACTATCGACTAATTCGAAGCGATTCAAATCGGATATGGTATAATCGGTGTTTCGGGTATCGGTATCGGAACAGTAAGGACCGTTCCGGTTATGACTCGGCAGAGTCGTCTCGGATTCGGACGAGTTGGTGAGCCATTTATGCAACATGGCATACATTATGACAGTACTACAACAATCCCAAAGTTGACAAGAGTTTGCCTTTGATGTTGAAGACAAGAGTCCTCTTCCCTCTATGAAAATGTCTGTTCACCTACTCTGCCCTTGAAAGGTCAAATGATAAATTCATTTGGGGACACTTTTGAAGAAGTTTCTGCATGCTACTAGTGTACAACCAAAGCCAACACCCCTTCCACTTTTGTAATGAGAATTTGTTACTCCATTTATGTCATAACCAGCACTTGGTTGGTCAGTAAATTTTATTAAACCTCACATGTATGTAAATTTTTTCATTATAAATTGTTTTAAAAAAGAAAGGAGCAAGCTTAGGACAAAATCATTAACTTTAAAGATTTTTTTGTGTCTATAGTGAATTTCGTGGTTGATTTGATCAATAACACTTCAAGGTTTTTTTAGGGACTCATGAGAGTTCAAGATTTGCTACGAGAGGTACTTTTTAGGGCTCAGGATGGCTCCTCAGGTGGAGTAATAGACATGTTCTCTAAAGATTCAGACCACTCATTTTATCATCAGGTTTTCAATTTGGACAAGTCTTTGCAGCTTAAAAGGTGAAGGAAGAAGAGTATTTTGTAACTCTTTATCTATTATGTCTGTCTTTTCAAATATGGACTTATCTTTCCATTTTCAATGTAAGTATCCACAAACATTGTTTTTTCACTTGAATAAGAAAT